>NC_028454.1:2724531-2807931 GCF_000263155.2 Setaria italica | reverse complement strand
GTATTGTCATCAGATTGTTGGCTTCGTTCCTCATCCATTCGTGAGTGTTGTATGAGGTCTCGTGAAAGGAGTGGCTAACAGCTTGAGGTGACGCCGGAGGTTCAATAGTATCTGTTTTCATAATCTCACGATGAAGTGAATGGACTACTCTGCAATCTGATGAGGTAGTCAGTAGCAACGGTTCCCAAGTATTCTCAGGTTGCTGGGAGATTATAGGCAGCTGGGAGATCCATCTAAGGAGGTAGCATGGGGGTTCTGGAATTATTATTGTAGTTAGCTTATGTTTAGTCCTCCTAATTAACATCCGAACATCCGATGTGACAGGGCTAAAATTTAGCTCCCTCCTCCCAAACACCCCCTTACATACATTGATGATGGCATGAAAACTCTCCTATTCTCATTTATTAGTCGTATGCAAAAATTACATATACCTACCTCAGCCTTCTTGTCGTTTATAGTGGTGGGCTGGTTCCTCCTTTTTATTTTTGCGATGGCATGTTAGCTAATAGAATCTCCCAAATCAGCCAGTCCAACAGGCCCTTAGAAAGCCCACTGGTGTTTTCCTTTTATATTTTTTATTTTTCTGTTTCTGTTTTTAATCATTCAAATTAATTCACTGATGCCATATTTCATGATTCTGTGTCTCTCATACGTTTACGTAATCAAAGACTTGAGTGCATTTCTTTTTGTTTGAGTCAAAAAATGTTCTAGAATGAATCGGGAAAGTTTTAGCAAAAGAATTTGTTCCAACACAAGAAAAACATTCCCTAACATCAATTAATTATTATGAGCGTAACCTTTTCGGGAAAAATCTCCTTGTTGAAATCATAATAATGCCTTAAATTTGCAGCAACACTGCCACGTTCCGCATATCTAGCGTACAATGGTTCCATGGATGATGATTGATGAACTACTTCAACTCTCAAGCATAATGCGTAAGTGTATGTATCTATACGTTTTGAAAAAAAAAATACTAGAGATATCGATGCTTAAGTTTATTCTGGAACAGTCCAAACAAGTTGGGATCCAACTATGCTTAGGTAACTAATTTCTTTTCTCTTGATTAACCCTTGAAAAAATTGGATCGATTTTTGAGAAATCAGATGTGGTTAACACAGGAACAACTGAGAGAGCAACACTAAGTTGTATGAGGTAGGAAACTCTTAATTAATTAAATTCTAGGGAAGGAAAACTCCTACTAGTAAAACACTCATCCGGCCAGCTGGAACATTTGTAATTAATATAAAAGCATACTAAAAATGTTCAAGAACACCAAAGCATCAGTCATTGATCCTGCATGATAAATTGATAATTATGGCAGTTGGATGACTGTAGCGACTCCAACTTTAGACAATTGGAAAGCATACAAGTAATAAAAGCATAACAAAATTGTGAGAAGTAATAAAAGCATAACAAAATTTTACTGTGGAAGAAATGGAATTGCAATGTAGGATAAGCCATGAACAGCAGTACCTAATTGATGCAGTGCTAATCTTCTTGATATATTCCATCGTTCTTGGTTAATACAGCTCGCTCCTACATCTAGTATAATTGACTACTCAAAACTGAGCTCAACATCTATTATAAGACCATGTACTACATCCATTAGCCATCCACCGAGGTAGAGTGGCGAATCCTCATCCTGAATAGCAAACAATTTTCTGATAGTTACAAAGGTTTTGAAAGGAAAATGAAGGCAATCCACATGTTGTTCCTGGCTCTTACTCTTCTCATGCTATCTTCAGGTACTTCCGAAGATGCATTCTTCCTTGCACAGTTCCCCGAGAATTACATATTATTTAATATTTATAGACAACAATGTAGAACTCTGAACATCCGCCCCATATGCTTGATTCCCATTTGACTTCGTAGATATGGCAGTCAAGGAAATGGCTGATGGTGAAGTTACACTTGATGATACATGGTGTGGATCAGTTATCACACCGGGCACGTGTATTCTAAAGGAGTGCAAAAAATTTTGCCTGGATCGACTTGGCCCAACTGCATCAAGCAGATGCGTCATTGATGCAAAAGCGCCGGGATGCAACTGCACGTACTGTGAAGAACCTTCGATGAACTATGCAGCAATTAGAGCAACTCGCTTGTAAAACAAGTTTTTTTTTATGAAGCAGGTACTCCCCCTACTGGTTATATATTAAAAAACAAAGAAAAGGTTTTACAAGAGGGATAGAAAAAGCAAAAAAAGGAAAATTACAAGAAAGACTGAAGCCATGGAACGATCGCTGGATGATATTTTGCCTTTGCCCTGTAAATTACTTTGGAGAATTCCTCTTTGAAAATTTGTTTACACCTTTGTATTGTTGCTGCTTCACCCTCAAAGATTAAGTCATTTCTTGTTGTCCATATGCTCCAAGACATGATGATTATCACCTCCATAAAGAAGGGTTGTGCTATCTGAACCTTGAAGGATTCCAGAGTTTGATATCCAGACATAGAGTCATCCACTGTAAGCCAATCAAATTCCAACACTATTTGGAGAATGGACAATAAAGGAAGAGATGCAAGATAGTTTCCTCTATGTTATTCTGACACAGGACACATGTGTAGCATGGTAGTTGAATTGATTTCCTCTTAAGTAATCCTCAAAAGCTAGGAAAAAAAACCTTATGCTTTAACCGACAACAGCCATTTGTATGCTTGGTGGATTGGCATATGACCCTTCATTGGTAAAACAAGTTTATTGGAGATATAACAGAATCGGCTAGGACTAGTATCCCATATACGTCTCCTTCAACATCTCTGGTAAATTGACTTGAATTTGATGCTCCTTGTTCTCACTTCTCAGTAATCCTGCTAGTCACGAAGAGGCTGTCGAAGCTGCCTTGTCGGCTGTCACTGCTTCTTGACGTTGCGTTTTGTATTGACTTGCTATTGGTTCGCTGTTGTCCTGTGTTGAGTTTTCTCCTGTCTAGTATTTCTTCACTGATGTATCAATCGCTGACGCATGATGCGGTACGCGCATGTATTTGCCTTTTTTTTTTCAGTAATGGTGCAGTCATCTCCGATTTTCTTTTAATCGGCCTAGCTCGACTCATTCACATCACTAGAACGAAAGATTCAACAGCCAGAAGCTACAGAGGTTTACGATTTTGTAGGCAGAAAAGTCCAGGGAGGTGACACTCCAATTTTCTTTTTTACACGAAGCCAACTAGATTCAATGGACATAGAAAACATAAGTAGACAATGTCATGCACGGCAGCAGACCAATCCACGACAACTCGAGGTAGCACAAAATGTAAGCTGGGCTTGGACCATTGTAAGCGAGTAAGTGGGTGTTGTGTTAGAATTTAAATGGGCTTGGCCTAGACTAGATCGCTCGCTACGCCACCACACGCTCTCGCCAGTCACGAGGGTACAGGAAAAGCAGACGAGCTGAGCACTGAGCTGGGCTCAGTCAGCTTGATCCACTCGCCGCCAGTGCTCTTGCTCCGCTGCGCCGCAGGCCTGACTGACCTGACCGACGCGGGGAGGTTGCTGGCTTAGTGGCTTGCTGCAACCAATCGCATTGCATGTGCTGGAGATCTTGTACGTATCTCGTGTACCGCATGGCCTTCTTCGGGACGCTCATCTCATGCAGTGGCATGTGCAATTGTGTGCATTGTGCCTGCCAAAGACCTCCAGCAAATCTGACCTCGCACGCGTCGTATCCATCGGCCGGAAACACCGTCAATCGTGCACAAGGCTCCACCGAAGTCCAGGGAAAGAGTTAAAAGAGGAAGGGTGAGCTGTGAGCTCGGGGTAGGACGGAAGCGCCATGCCGTGCCATGGAGGTCGGGGCGTTGAGCAGAAAGTAACATTCCGGCCGTGGCACCGCTCTCTCACCTACCAGAAAGTAACATTCAGGGACAGGAGAGACCGAGGCCATGATGCTGGCTCACATGCGGCTCATGCGATGCGACTTGATCGGAGCCGAGAGCCCGAGGAGGAGGTGGCGCTGCTGCTAGCACCGAAGACTCATCATCACTCCAAGCCAAGATGATACATATGGGACCGAATTTTTGTGCGCCTGCACTGCACTCACTGCGAGCGCGCGCCCATGTTCCGTCCATCCCACATTCCCGCGCCCACCACGGCGGGAACCAGGCAGTGGCCGACGCCCCGGCGCTGGCCGGTCACTGGGAACCCGGCCGCGCAGCGCAGAACGAGACCGGGGTCCCACGAACGGAGAGCTCGATTGGCCAGCTGCCAGCCTGGTTCGTCGTTTGGTGTCAGCAGCGCCCCCTGCTCCTCCGGCCAGGCCGGACCGACACAAGTCCAGCCTCATCCGCTTGTAGTACGTACGCATCATCGTTCATCGCATACACGTACATGGCGTGTGGGGCAATGTAACCCGGACAACAAGTCCAGCAAACCCCATCTCGCACATGCCTTACCCTGCCAGAAATACACTCGGCGCTACACAACACAGGCGACGACGACCCAAGTAAAAGGCGAGAGTCGACAGGAAGACTAGCTTGGCGATGGCGTGGTGGAACCCAACGTACGTCCCGGCTCTGTTATCGCACTAACCACCAAAGCATACGCACATGCATGGATTCTATATTGGATTGTCCTGACACCAAATCCATCCCTTACTGATATGATATTTTTATATATAAATAAACAAAGAACTCTACAAACTGCTGTACAAAGGAAAAAACTACAGAAGAAAAAAAACAAAATAGAAAACTACAAAAGGGAAAACCTAAAGGAAAACTAGGAGGACTAGTTTAAACATCTCAAATAACCAATGGCCAAGGAGGACTCGTTTCTTCCTCCTCTTGAACTTGAGGGCCTTTGTGTCTATCAAAAACCATGTGCCAAACTTTCGCAAAGGATCTGAACAGCTGGGCGCAAACGAAACGTATCTTATTAGGTTTTTTATGCCTCCAGGTGAAACCACCAGAATTCTAGGTTGATACTTTAAAAAGGAGAGAAATTCTAAAAATTCTCACCAAAAAGCAAAACATCTGGCCATCAATCTGTAGACTCAAATCATCATAGTCATTAGATCTATTGTGTTTTCTAAAAAAATACCCACCTATGCCATTATAAAAATAGTTTAAAGTAACCCCCTAAATATGTATCTAAATTATCCACCTCTGTTGTTATATAAAATAATCTAAAATAACCCCCTAATCTTCATCAAAATTACCCACTTATGATATTAAATAATATCTAAAATAATCCCCTAAATTTGCAACTAAATTGCCGACCACTAATACTTAAAATTAACTTAAAGTAACCCTTAAATTTGCATCTATATTAACCACATATATATGCCATTATTAAAAAAAATCCCCTAAATTTGCCACTAAATTGCCGACCACTAATACTTAAAAATAACTTAAAGTAACCCACATATATATGCCATTATTAAAAATAATATGAGGTAACCATACATTTGAATGAAAATTACCTTAGTTATGTTAAAATACACACCAACATATGATTCTAAATCATCTATTTCCTACACAATTGGTATATGATATGATAATTAAGGTATGTACGCATGATGTGCGTCACTATTTACAAAGATATAGAGGAAGTGATGAGAATATAGATTTCTGTGTTATAATTATAGCTCAAATTTGGGTTCCATTAAATAAATTCAAATGCAACTGTGATGCAAAGTGAAAAGTTAAAGATTATAAATTTGGATGAAAACATTATAGACAAATTACTAACTAAAATCTATCACAATCAGATGAAAATAATAAGTATATATTTATATAAGTATTGTGTTCGAATATTTTACAAATGAGAGATAGCTCAAGGTAATAGTTTTGTAGCAATGTGGCCTTATTTTTTTTCCATTGGAGACTCCACATTAGTTCTCACAAGACATGCTAGAAAAAAAAAAACAAATTCTAAAAATTCTCATGAAAATCGGAAATACCAAACATCAATCATGTAAACTCTAATAATCATAATTATTGGTCTATTATATTTTCTAAAAAGTTACACACCACTATCATTTTGAAAATATTCTAAAATAAACTCTAAACCTATATCTAAATTACTGAGCTCTCTCATTATAAAAATAATCTAAAGTAACCCCATAATCTCATCCAATTTACTCATGCATATCATTATAAAGCATAAGTTAAAATGTCATTCTAAATTTCTTCTAAGTTACCCACGCATGTCGTTATTAAAAATAATTTAAAGTAAACACCTAAATCTTAATCTAATTATCTTCATGTGCATCGTATAGAAATGTTCAAAAGTAAAGTAATATATGATTTTAAATTACATATTTGTGTCATTATTAATATGGAAATACTAAGCTAAGGTATATACGCATGATGAGTGTCACCATATAGACCATTTATACATGTATAGGAGGAAGTGATGGAAAATATTGATTTTTGTGCTAAACATAATGTATGGAGGTGCAATACGAAATAAAAAAAGTGTGAATATGAATGGAAAAGTGTATAGAGTAATTACTAATTAAAAATTAATCACAACTGGATAAAGATAAGTACACATCTATATGAGTATTATGTTGAAGTATTTAAAAAATGAGTAGTAGGTAAATAATTTTGATTATTAGTTAGGATTTTAATTTTAAATAATTTTCAAATACAATAGCTTTTAAAATATTAGCCCGTGCGGGAGCATAGGTTGATGGACTAAATCACCTTAACGACAAGCAGGTGTTTGTCGGTCATTCGAGAATCATTCCGTGTCATCGCTAGCGAAACGTGGACGTGTCAGTGCACTTACTCTTGTTGTGTTTATTATGGCGCACGTCCTAGAAACACAACACGACAACACATGCCTCATCACCGCCGTATATGTAAGTAAGAGCAACTCCAACAGACTATCCATTTTTAACTCTCCATTTGACTCTCTATCCAAGTTGGCAAAATGATTCATCTTCATATTGAGTTGCTCATTCCAACAGACTATCCATTTTCCACTCTCCAAATCTCAATAGTTAGTTTCCTCTTTAAAAATCTACACTCTCCATCCACTCCAACAACCTCACCATTTCACACCACAACAGACTCTCCATTTTACACCCTCCATTTTGCACATTTGGCAAGACAAACTCGCTTGCCAAGTTTGGAGAGTGTGGGGGAGCATTTGGCAAGTCCGATGGCAACTTTGTTGGAGCCTGATTTTCTAGCAAACTTGACAAATTTTAGCTTGGAGAGCCAAATGACCATCCTGTTGGAGTTGCTCTTATATCCATCTACAGTTATAGATGTCAAAATGGGCGGCCCAACCCAGCCTAGCACGGGCCCAGCTAGGCCCGGCCAACTTCATGCTAGGCCTAGCCCTGCACTATGCCTCTACCGTGCCGGGCCGTGCTAGCCCACGGGCTGCACCAACAGCCCAGGCACAGGCCCACGAGTCCATTTTGTGTCGGGCTAGCCCGTAAAGCACGATGAGTTCGTTAGGCCCGTGCTGCCCGGGTGGGACGGAAAGGTGCCGGCCACGGAGGGGGCCGGTGGAAGTTGCGGCAGCATGGGTGGCAGCGGAGGCGACCGGCCCGGGGTTGTAGCGGTGTGGTACGGCGGCCGCGATCGGTCTTCTTGGGGAAGATGGATAGCAGGTGGTGATGCTGCCACCATGCACCCTGCCCTGGCCGTCGAGCTTCCCGGAGAGGCCGATGATGGGCACATCCATTGGGAGTGACGCGAAGCCTACCCGTGGAAGTAGCGTCGGGCTCCCTTGGTGGTGGTGGTGGAGAGGCTTGGAGACTACCGGTTCATGGGTCCTGGTGCCATCCGGCGGATCTGGGGATGCCTGGATTGGGCGACCTTCGAGTGGCTGCCTCAGGACGAGGGGCTATCGACGGGGCATGGCAGTAGCGGGCGGCAGACCGAAGAGGTTCGATAGCAGCAAGGAAGACGAGCGGTGGCGGAGGGGAGGAGAGGTAGACCGGCGGCCCCAGCCTACTCCCTGCGCGCCAGCGCCGGAGGGAAGTAGAGGCTAGAGGGGAGGCAGGGAGATGGAGGCTGGAGAGGAAGGGGAGGATGGAGGGGAGGCGGAGGGCTGGAGGGGAAAGGGAGGTTGGCACTCGGGAAGATGGCAGGGGAGCCGGGGAGGCATTATGTGGGTGGGATTTTGAGACAGGGTGAGGATAATTGGATAAGGTTTGAAGGAGTTAACGGGCCATCTTGGGTCAGCCTCTAAAAATCGTGTCGGGCCAGGCTGCCCATCGTGCCGGGGTGGCGGCCCACGTCCGGCACGAGCTACCGGGCCAAGCCAGCACGGGCTCGAAGAACTTCGAGCCGAGCCGGGCTAGGTTCAAGCAAAAAAAGGGCTCCGTGCTAGGCTAATGGGCCGCGGGCTACATAGACATCTATATCTGCAGTTTTGCACCAAAAGGTACAACCCTTGAGTTCACTCAGTCACTCCACATTCAAAGATCAGAGTCTGCAGCCGCTTGTGGGGGTCGATCGCTCGCTATCAAACAGTAGATAGGCCATGGCCGAAGAGGGCGGCCGACCGGTAAGGAATAAACCAGCCTGCGCCTGCCCACCGACAGCTGGTTGGAACCAGACTACCGGCCAAGCCGCGAGCACGAGGTGAGGTGAACTAGCAGTACAGCCCGGGGGCTCCAGCCTGGTGGTTCGTCGTCGTTTTGCATCACCTCCCCCACATGCGCCACGGGGCGAGGTCAAGGCCCGACCAACACAGATCCAGCCGCATGTGCTGCAAGTCTTCTTGTACGCATCATTCATCGACCGCAAGCCATGCATGGCTTGACGTGTGTGGCAAAGTAAGTAACCCGGACGAACAAAAGTTCCTGCTATAATGAACATGGCCCCATTAGACCATTTGTTTATGATGTTGGTGATTATATGACAACATGATCATTAGGACTAATAAAATGTTTAGAATATGTCTTGAAGGGATTCTAGGTCTTAAGGAAGCAACCACAATAAAAGACAAGAAAAAAACAAAGAAAACAACATTTACTTTAGTCACCTACTCTTTTGCTAACGGCAAGGAGAGAGCCAAATCAGTCGATGACAAGCCTGCAGAAGGAAATTGTGACCATCGGATGTTCTAATGGCCCTTGTGAAAAGTATCGGAGCAACCATCGGACGTTTTGGTACGTTGCGTAAGAGACAAGTCAACTAGGACCATCGGATGATCTGATTGCCTGATTTCTAGATGCATCGGACGAATCGTGAAGAAGAAAGTCGACCAAGCACCATGATCCGATGCATTGGTTCGGTGACCGTCGGATGAAGAATATTTACTTTGCCAAGTTCCAGAGATGTTTTGGGCAAAGAACCATCAGCATCGGATAATCCGATGGTGGCGTCGGAAGAAGCAGCGGATGAATTGGTGCGCAACGAATGAGTCAGTGGATTGCGTCGATAAGGAATTTGGGCGCGGGGAGATCAATGGCTAGTAGCACTGGATGTTCCGATACTACAAAATGCATACCATTGAAACATCTGATGGTACACTTTAACTAGCCGTTTGAGCAACGACTCTTTGATGCCTTGAGCTATTTATACCCCCTCCACTCGCCCATTGGAGTTGTTGGAGTGTGCAGGAACCCATTGGAGATCAAGACTCATCAAAAACACATCCAAGCCACCAAAAGTGCATAAGTGATTAATCAAAGCCTTAGCACATGCTTAGAAGAGTGATTAGTGCTATGATAGGCCTATAGAAGAGAGAGTGCAAGGTGTTGCTACCTTGTGATCGGTTCAAGGAGTGAACCACAACTGTACAAGGTGTGCCGGTACCTTGGAGCCTTTGTGGCTCGTTGGCAAGTCTTCGACCCTCCGACTTGGTGTGGAGTGGCGTCGACGACCGTGTGCGGGGGACGAGGAGACCCCTTCTTTGGTGGACAAACTCCTTAGTGAAGACGGCGTCAAAGTGACCGGAAGAGAGGGAGTGGTGCGTCTTGCCTTAGTGGCAAGCTTCTCATCCGGCTTGGCACGAGCCTTTGTGGCGAGTCCAAAATCTTGACCGGGAGAGACTTGGTGACCGGAAGCATATCCTCGCTGGAGCTCCAACGTGGACTAGGGGTGGCATTTGCCTACCGATACTACGGGATAAATTGTCGTGCCTAAGTTTGCATCCTTCCTAACCTACTCCTCTATGTTTCCGCATTTCATATCTTGCAACTTGACTGCTTTACTTACTAGAGTAGAGCCTTTATAGGATTGGCTTTAGTTTGCAAAACTTGTTTTGGGTGAGAAGTTTCACTGGATCAATCTTAGTTGCATATCTAGATAGCGTGATCTAGTTTATATTTTGAAGCAAATAGTGAAAGTCATATGTTAAGAATTTTAAGATTGTCTAATTCACGGCTCTCCTCTTAGACTTCGAGCACCTATTACTTGCACTTGCAAATCTGATGTCGCACATGTCTTACGGTCTTACCTGCCGGAAACTCACTCGGTTCTAGACAAGCAGGCGACGACCAGAGTAAAAAGGCAACGGCAAGCTTCCTCCTAACTTGGGTGCACATCAGACCATAATCGTATCGTCTCTTATGCTGGTTAATTTGCCAAGAGCCCAAGAAGTTACTCCCTCCGTATGCCCTATCATCATCGTATCCTATCCTATCATCCTCGCTGGCGCCGGAACGTGAACGCCTTAATGCCCTTGCCGGTTTACAGCTTGTCCTGGCGAAGCAAAGACAAGACGATCCTGAAGCGCACCATGCTGTTCATCCTGTTATAAACAACCGCACTGAATTTCCCGGATTCCAGCTGGTCCGTCTTTTTTTTAGCTTCCACGCTCCTTGCGTGCTCATGTCGCAGACGAAGCTCGTCACTCGGTCACACCCTCCCTTCCTAGTTCCTATATACACCGCCCCCATGGAACTGTTCACTCCTCGTCCAGCCCGAGCCTCCCGGAGCAGAGGATGCCTCTTGCCACAATGGCATCGGCATCCTCCTCGTTCCGCCGGTTCCCTCCCGCACTCCTGGCCGCCCTTCTGTGCGCCATTATTGCCGCCGCCTCTCCCGCGGCCGCCGGCGCCGGCGCCGGCGGGCGCGGTCCCATCACCACCAACGGGAGGAACTACACCAAAGTGTGCGACCCGGCGCGGTTCGCGGCGCTGGGCCTCGACATGTCGCGCTTCCGGTACTGCGACGCGTCGCTGCCGTACGGCGACCGGGTGCGCGACCTGGTGGGGCAGCTCACGCTGGAGGAGAAGGTGAGGAACCTCGGGGACAAGGCCGAGGGCGCGGCCCGCGTCGGCCTCCCGCCGTACAAGTGGTGGGGTGAGGCGCTGCACGGCGTGTCCGACGTCGGCCCGGGCGGGACGTGGTTCGGCGACGTGGTGCCCGGCGCCACCAGCTTCCCACTCGTCATCAACAGCGCCGCCGCGTTCAACGAGTCGCTGTGGCGTGCCATCGGCGGCGCGGTGTCGACGGAGATCAGGGCCATGTACAACCTCGGCCACGCCGAGCTCACCTACTGGAGCCCCAACATCAACGTGGTGCGCGACCCGCGGTGGGGCCGCGCCAGCGAGACCCCCGGCGAGGACCCCTTCCTCGTCGGCCGCTACGCCGTCAACTTCGTCCGCGGGATGCAGGACGTTTCCACCGGCGCCGTCGCCGCCGGGGAGCGGGACCCGTTCTCACGGCCCATCAAGGTGTCCAGTTGCTGCAAGCACTTCGCGGCCTACGACGTGGACGCGTGGTTCGACGCCGACCGCCTCACCTTCGACGCGCGGGTCCAGGAGCGCGACATGGTCGAGACCTTCGAGCGCCCCTTCGAGATGTGCATCCGCGACGGCGACGCCAGCTGCGTCATGTGCTCCTACAACCGCGTCAACGGCATCCCGGCCTGCGCCGACGCGCGCCTCCTGTCGGAAACCGTCCGGGGCCAGTGGCAGCTGCACGGCTACATCGTCTCCGACTGCGACTCGGTGCGCGTCATGGTCCGGGACGCGAAATGGCTCAACTTCACCGGCGTCGAGGCCACCGCCGCCGCCATGAAGGCCGGGCTCGACCTCGACTGCGGCATGTTCTGGGAGGGCGCACGGGACTTCTTCACCACCTACGGCGTCGACGCCGTGCGCCAGGGGAAGATCAAGGAGGCCGACGTCGACAACGCGCTCACCAACGTCTACCTCACCCTCATGCGCCTCGGCTTCTTCGACGGCATGCCGGAGTTCGAGTCCCTCGGCGCCGGCGACGTCTGCACCGAGGAGCACAAGGAGCTAGCCGCCGACGCCGCCAGGCAGGGGATGATCCTCCTAAAGAACGATGCCCGCCGCCTCCCATTGGACCCCAACAGGATTAATTCCGTGTCGTTAGTTGGCCTGTTGGAACACATCAATGCCACGGACGTCATGCTCGGAGACTACCGAGGTAACTTTCGCGAAAAAAATCACTGCGTACTGTTGTTTCTTACTGTTGACTGTTCGACAGTTAGACCAAAAAGTTACTATTGTCGATGCTGTTCCTGTCGTCTAACATTCTTGATTTCTACCTTGAACGACACAGGTAAACCTTGCAGGGTTGTGACGCCATACAACGCCATAAGGAAGATGGTGAACGCCACGTACGTGCACGCCTGCGACAACGGGGGGTGTGACACGGCGGAAGGGATGGGCAGAGCAGCCAGGACGGCGAAGCTCGGCGACACGACCATCGTCATCGCCGGCCTGAACATGAGCGTGGAGAGGGAGAGCAACGACAGGGAGGATCTCCTCCTGCCGTGGAACCAGACCACATGGATCAGTGCCGTCGCCGAGGCCTCTCCGCACCCAATCGTCCTGGTGATCATGTCGGCCGGCGGCGTCGACGTCTCCTTCGCGCAGAGCAACCCGAAGATCGGCGCCATCGTCTGGGCCGGGTACCCCGGCGAGGAAGGCGGCACGGCCATCGCCGACGTCCTCTTCGGCAAACACAACCCAGGTGCGTAATTGCTTTACAAATTCATATCGTATATATTCACTACATCTGCAAAAATAATGTTTCTGAAACAATTTCGTTCTTCTTGGATCATCACAAAACAGGGGGCAGGCTGCCGCTGACATGGTTCAAGAACGAGTACGTGAACCAAATCCCAATGACGTCCATGGCGCTGCGTCCCGACGCGGCGCACGGCTACCCCGGCCGGACCTACAAGTTCTACGGCGGCCCGGCGGTGCTCTACCCGTTCGGCCACGGCCTCAGCTACACCACCTTCAGCTACGCGTCGGCCACCGCCGGCGCCACGGTCACCGTCCCAATCGGCGCGTGGGAGCACTGCAAGACGCTCACCTACAAGGCGGGCGCCGCGCCGTCGCCGCCGCCGGCGTGCCCGGCACTCAACGTCGCCAGCCACAGGTGCGACGAGGTCGTGAGCTTCGCCGTCACGGTGCGCAACACCGGCGGCGTGGGCGGCGGTCACGTGGTGCCGGTGTACACCGCGCCGCCGGCCGAGGTGGGCGACGCGCCGCTGAAGCAGCTGGTGGCGTTCCGGAGGGTGTTCGTGCCCGCGGGGGCCGTCGTCGAGGTGCCCTTCACGCTCAACGTGTGCAGGGACTTCGCGATCGTCGAGGAGACGGCGTACACCGTCGTGCCGGCGGGCGCCAGCGCCGTCATCGTCGGAGACGACGCGCTGGCGCTGTCGTTCGCGGTCACGATCAACTTGGCAGCGTAGAGATTATCATTCGTCTACAGAACTAGTAGACTTCATTGGGCGTTATTTTACTGAGGGTAATAACGATTAAACCATTAAATGTAGTAGCGGGTGCTATACAAAAAGCAGAAGCAGATCGATTCATTGGTCGATCTCATGATTCACATCATTGAAAGCAGAGGAGGGGTGAAATTTACTGTTTCGCGGCAGCATGACATGTTGGACACTGGAGCGTGATTAATTTGAAAGGATCTTGGGCGGGTTAAACATGTCAGGTTAGCCATGTGAATCATGACGGCGTGAGCTTTACACCGCTTACACCCGTGACATCGATCAGGAATAATTTGGCCTCTACCGCAAATGCTGCCAAAGCTTAGGATTCCATTTCAATTCTGCACTACTAGTAGTCGATCGGCTAGTCCCAAAGATTACAGTTGTGAGAACAAGCTCCGAGCCCCCGCGTCACTCCCCGCGGGCGACACAGGTGGTGCCCCAGTTGCCGCCGGCAACCTACCTCACCTCCTCTCATCCCCACCTCATCGCCGGAGGGGTTGCCGGAAGCCCATCCGACTCCCGAGGATGGCGGCGATGGGGCATACTGGCGGCTCCTGAGAATGGCGCTAGGTGCCGAGCGGCACAGCGGCGTCCCGGATCCGGTTCCGCCGTGAGCGGATCCGGCCTTCCCGCCCCCGGATCCGCCGCCCCCGGCCAATCCCGGATGCGTAGAGAAGCGGATGTGCGGGGCCGGCGAGAAGGAGCTGGGGCGCATGGAGGGCCTGGGCTCGAGGACGAGGAAGACGTGGCGTCAGTGGTGACAGTAAGGAGGAGGGACCGGGACGGCGGCAAGAGAAGCGGTGTTGGTGGCTACTCCGGACGGCGGTCGTCCGGCGCGTCTTCATCGTCGGGCTCTGGCAGCAGCTTCCGGTCTAACGGGGCACGCGGAGGGTCTAGGCTGTGGTGGCAGGGGCCGATGGCGACGGTGACAGCGACGGCGTCACAACATGGAGGTGAGGAGGTGCCGCGCGGGGGAAGGAGAGGATCGGCCGGCGGCAGCATACGGATGGAGGCCGGCGCGTGGCTCCACAGCGTCAGCGCGAAGGAGGTTGAGTGGCGTGGCTCGCGAAGGCTAGCCCCGGGCGCGGAGGGAGGTGGTGCCAAGTGGGTGAAGGAGAGCACCAGCCAGCGACGGTGGACGGAGAGCAGCCGGTCTGGTGCATGGTTGCACAGCGTCAGCACGATGGCGGCTGTGGGGCGAGTGACAGGTCAGGGGCACGACAGCTCCTGTGCAAGGTGTGCTAGCGACGCCATGGAGGCACGGCAGGGACACCTGGCGTAGGAGCGCACTGGTAGCATCGAGGTGGTGCTGCGGGTGTCGTTGGGTCACCTCTCCTCGGCTGAGGAGTTGCGGAGGCTGCGACAGGAGAGAAAGGCGGCTTAGCTCTGGTGGGGGCTCGCGTGGCATGGAGGAGGTTGTGAGGAGTGGGGACCCGGTGTGCTGCATGGTGACGTGGAAGCAAGCAAGCGAAGGCTGAGGTGCGGTGGCGATGCCGCCCCAAATGGGCTGTCATGACAGTGGTTCGAGAGTGTCGAGCCGTGAGCATGCAGCGAGGGTTTGGGATGCTCAGGGCGAAAGCCCTCACCGGCATTTGCTGGTGGAGATGACGGCGGCGCCCTAGGGTGTCATTCTCCCCATTGAGGGCGTCATGTCTGAGCTACAACCCTGTTGCACGGGGTACTCTAGGTGAAAACCCTATCCAGACCTTGGACAAGATACGACGGCGCCATTGGCGTTGTGCCCTCCTTGGAGGTACGTCTCTAGAGACCTATCTCGATTTATGACATTGCTGGTCCGTTGGTCATGGGCAGCCGCAGCTGGTGGCGGCACTTTTGCCGCGTGGCAAGCTAGACGAGTGTTGTCAAAGCCATGTGGAGGCGATCGCAGGTAGGGCGGCGGCCAGGGGTTGTCGTATGGTTGTTTGTTTTGGCTACTTGCAGCGGACCGCGGTGGCTGGTGTTGTTTGGCAATGGTCAATGCGGCATGGGACTGCGTCAGAGGATGGCGCTTGCGGCAACGACATCATGGGACAACTAGGCTTGCAGCGGATCGCGGCTGGTTGCTGAGCTTTGCTGGGCTACTCGGTACATCGTCGGAAGACGGCGCAAGTGGCTTCTCTGGTTTGTTGACTTGGCGGCGGATGTTTTAGCGCGGGCGAAGCAACGAGGCGAAGTCGACTTGCAGTGGCGGCTTGGTTGGTCGATGGAGATCTGGTGAGCGGGGCAGCATTGCTCACCACTCTGACGACGACAAAAGAAACGGATCCGTGACGTGGAGTACCGTGGCGGGAGAGGCGAGGCTCCCGTGCACGGTGTTTCTTCGAGGCGACAAGAGCGAGGTGGAGTCCAACAGCGGATGTGGCGAGACCCCCGCGCGTTGTGTTATCATGGTGGCGACTGCGAGGTAACTTGCGAGAGGTTCGGATTCGGTGGTTTCACTCCGTCAGGTGGAGGGTGGTTTTGCAGCAGCACTACAACGGAGGGTCCCGCATGGCCTTTTCGGTGCGGTGGAGTCTGTTTCTATCGGTTCACTATCAACACAGGGTCACGCTTGGATGTTTTCGGCAAATAAATGAGCGTGAATGTTGGTGGGTGCTGACGTGGAGAGTGGAGTGGGAAGGCCGCATTTGAGTTGAGTGGTGACCCGCTTTGATGTCCCAATCCAACCGGGTGAGTCTTTTTTTTTTCTTTTCTTTTCATGCTATGGCCTCCTAGGACTGTATTTTCTGCTATACCAATTTTCCTGTGCGTCGTTTTTAAAAAAATGTAGTCGATCGGCTCGGTTACAGTACTCCTACGCACCCTACCTTGTCACCTCTTCGTCTAGCAACTGTTTATTTTCTCCGGTATGCATATTTTGATAAACAATATAATGTAAAACATCATATAAACTAGAACTTCTAACGTGAACAGTATAATGTACATAGTTGTTTCTTATGAGGAAACTAGTTACGCAATTCTAAGATGACAAATCTAAATACCTTTACATGCACCGGTGTTTAACATTTTTAAAATATTTCGTGTAAAAATTCCTTTAAAAGAATTTTCCTCTCAAAGAAATTAAAAGCTTGACCACATGCATCAATAGGTCTATTGTCACAACAAAACATTGAAAGGAGTGCCTAGCTAGCAACCAAACTTTTTTTTTCATTTTGTTCTCCATTGAGTTTTTCATCTAACAAAAGTATGGCATACCTGTAGCTTTGTTGTCTCGTCTAGAAAAAGTGACCGAAAAGCTTTCAAGTTTGAGCCAAACTTAATAGGATTAAGCTTGAAAAAAAATCAACTGAATAGAAGCATAGAACACATCGACCTTTTTTTACCCCATCTAAAGTAGAAGAACTCCATTGATGAACATGTATTTTTTAAAATAAAATGGCCGGTATTACTACCCAACATGTGAATATGTCTTTAATGATGATAAACTTTGATGCATTGCACATCTGAAATGGAAATTGCTTAATAGAGCATAGAGGAAATGGTACCCGATTCTAAATCATGGGATAAAAAACGTCTTTGACCTAAGAAGTTTGATTACATAGAAACTAAACAAGACTAGATGTTTAGATCGATCCAGACAAAGATTAAGCAAAAAAAATGAATACATCCATTACCATAAGAAACAAACTGAGAAGTCTAAACATTGTTATTTTCACTTACTCATAGTTGAAGATAATGACATTAGATGACCGCACCGTGTGACGTGGGAAGTAAAAACAGCCCACAAACAAAACAAATAGAGTAGAAGCCCAATGCCCACAAAATGAAAGGAATAGAACAGCCACAAGCTGAGGCCTATGAAGAAAAAAAGAGTGGGCCATTACTGTTCGGGGCTGAAAAGATTTCAATGATAGTTGGGCTACGGAATCCACAAGAGGAAGTGAAATGCACTGGGCTTCGCGTGCTTGCGCGGCGTGGAGGATCTTTAGTTCCGTCAATGTTGGGCCTTTATTTGACGAGCTCGTTGGATCCCTTTCAGGGACAATTGGGCCATCCTTTGAATTATGTTGAAGTTATGTCTCTCTCTTTTCCATTTTGTTTCTTTGTTATTACATTAAAAAACAGTTAAAGGACTCTGTAAAAAAATGAAAAAGAAAAGAAAACAGAGGGAGAAGGCAGGATAAGCTAGGTCTTCTCGAGTGAAAAGCTAGAAAATTCTCGACACAGTTTCCCATCCATTTGTTAAAAGATATTTAGCCATCAGCCCATCTCCAAACTAAAGAGATGGCTGTCGCCTCCTTGGTCCCTTGCCGAAACAATAATCCTCAGATGAGATGAGAATGGATGGCGGCAAAGTTGGCTGGGTGTCTCGGTGCCGTCGAGCCATATGAGCTCGATGACGCGCGCCTGAAAAGGAGGGGTGTTGCTTCTCCGCCGATGCTGTCGCTGTCACGCCACGGTCCAGCGCTCGCTCGCCACCGCGGTCCCTCCAGCTCGTCCGCCTGCGGCCGCCGAGAGGCAATAAGGACGGGGCAGCACAGGTCGAACGCGTCACCTGACCCGATCGCCGCCCACCATGCACTCTTTTGGTTTGACGGCGATTTGCCGATTGATTGATTGCGTTGGTGCGCAGCGCAGGCACGTCGCCGCGTCAGCTCCGTATGTGGTAACCAGATGAGCCGCCTGACGATGCGCACGCTTGGCTGGAACGGAAACGTGACGTGCGCGCGGCAATTCCGGCATGAACTCCGGGCATGCACTTGCATTGTTGTCGTCTATATCGAGCTAGATGGCCGGCCGTGGCGAGACTGTCCGGCTGCTCAATGACTCTACTACATGCATGCATAGGAACATGGCGGGAGTATCGCCACTAGTAGCAAAGGGAAGAGACGATTAAACGTTACTGCACACGCACGAGTTGTTCATGCTCAAATATACACACGCGTGTAGGTACAGTGTTGGCAGGGAATAACACTGGTACGTGCGTGTACACGCAGTTTGTTACACGTACGACGACGCTGCCTCCTCCTTTGTAAGTATTGGATCCGCATATGCATTCCGTTTTTGCCGTGGCAGACAGCAGACAGGCACGCCGCGAACGGGAACCGGCGGTCGGCCGATGCGTGCGTTCGGCGCAAGCGTGTACGTGTGGCAAAGAAGGTGGGAGCTGGAGCGCACGTCGATATGGACCAACGGCTGGCTTGAGTACGGTGGGCGTCGTGACGTGGCTGCCATGGCATCTAACGAGCGCCGCCGGCCCGCCGCCTTCAAACTAACGCCCCGTCCCGACGTCCGGGACGCCGCCGGGGCTTCGGGTTCCTCTGCATTTTGCTTGCACGGGTCCAGGCTCCGGCGGTTTTGTGGGACCGACACGCTCTACCTCAATTTGTTTTCTTTCCCACAACTAGTACGTGCGGTAGCTCGTTTCTTCAGCCAGGTTTCGTGATTTCTTTCGGCGCTCATCGACCGGCCGGTCTTTGCAGTGCGGAACAAGGTAGGAACTCTGCATGTACGCATGCATTGCTCCATAAGAAAAACGGGGTCTTCGCAATTTGACCACGCAATTGACCTAGGTCAGAACGCATAAGAAATACTACTGACACGACTAGTATCGTGCCAGCTTTCTCTCTTCCTAATTAAAACGTTATTTCGGGCATAATAAAACTAAATGGTGCTACTATAAGCGAGGGGCACCTCATTGTGGAGATGATTGGCGATGATGATAAGTAAGGCATACCAATGATGGCAAAGTCATAGAAATAATTTTGGGAAACACAAATAAAAACGAACCATTTGTTGTATGCTGTTTCCTTCTGGAAGCAATTACTGTAAGTAGTGAGATTAAAAGAGAATGATGGATACAACTAACATTATTGGACAGAAAATGGCTTCAGGATGGAATAGATAGGTCCGCATGCAATTTTCTCCTGCATGTGAAAATACATACAGTGCGTGGAGGATGACGAACATAAAGTGTTCAAACAATAACATTCTAAGGAACAAAAAAAACACAGATACCTCTCACCCATGTTCTTATAGCAACGATGACGATGCTCTACACAAGCTTTTAGCTGTTTGTTGTTTAATGTTTTTTTTTTGCGAAGGGACTGGAACCCTGTTTATAAAAGCCAGGCCTTTACATCTAACACCTTGGAGGAGTAGGAAATTACAACATAGTCCACACCACATATCCTCCATGAGTGTAAAATTGCAGAAAGGACCCTAGAGATCAAATTTGAACCTAAGGTCCTTGTATCCTCGCACACCTCCTGGACTTTGCCTCTCTTCAAGATCCACCGGAGTCGGGGAAGGAAGACATCGTCCAAGATAAGAACTTCAGCAAGACATCAAACGGGACCTCCAAGACATCAAACGGGACCTCCAGCTTGTAGCTGCAAAGCATCTCCCTCTAGCGCGCATCGGCCGTCGTCATCGTAGTCTTGAAAGAGAAGAACTCCAGCGCCATCGATGAAATCGGTGACCCACAGCTGCTGAACTCGCCAACAGCACAGAGAAAAGCCCCACGAAAGGGGGAACCAATCCACCCTCTATCAAAACAAAGGAGAACACTAACCTCACAGACCAAGCGACGAAGAAAGCCTCGTCGGAATCGATCTAGAAGACCAAAAGCTTCACCACCGTGCTGCCATCCCTGCGGCGGCCGCCGCCACCGCTGATGACAAAGAGAAACCAGCCACCATGCAGTGGAGCCACCATGGAGCAAATTATTCTAACCCTAGTCTAAAACCTACCCTAGGCCTAGAAACTGCACAGCCCCCGGCTGATTTGGCTTCTCCTCCCTCTCCGGCACCGACGAGGTCACCGGAGAGGAGGGGGAAGCGGGCGCATCGAACTGGAGCCAAGAGAATCGCCTGCTGCCTCCGCTCTTTACTGTAGCAGGGGAAAGGAGAAGGGTCAAGTAGTGTCTCAATGTAGATAATTCCATAGCTTGCAGTATGCCAATGTAGTAGCAGTAAGAGCATGCCCTCTTTAAAAAGTAGTATAGTAAGAGGGGGCAATTTGAGGAAAAAATAAAGCAGGCTGAATATAAACAAATTGAATTAAACAACATGATGTAGAAACTTAATAATCAAATCATAAGGCAGTACAATTAATTTTCCTAAAGTAAATGTAAACAACTCGTGCCAACTTTCTCCGCCTAATTAACAAGTTATTTCAGGCATAAAACTAACTGCTGCTACTATAAGAAAGGGGCTCCTCAATCGGGAGATGATTGGTGATGATGGCAAGGTATACCAATGATAGCATAGTACAGTCTGAGTCATAGCAATAATTTTGGGAAAGACGAATCAAAATGCACCATTACTTGTATGTTTCGTTTGGAATCTATAGAAACAATGATAACTAGTGATATTAAAAGCAAATGATGGATGCAGTTAACATTGGATGGCTTCAATAAATTGTTCCAAAAAGAAAGAAATGGCTTCAATGTGGAATATTTAGTTCCACATGCAATTTTCTCCTGCATCCGAAAAAATACATGCAGTGTGTGGAGATGACGTACATAAAGTGTTCAAACAAAAACATTCTAAGGAACAACCTGTAGCTCTCGCCCATGTCCTTCTAGCAATGACGACGATGCTCTACGTAAACTTTTAGCTGATTGTTTGAAGTGCTTTTATGTGATCTTGTAGAGAATCCTATAGCTTGCAGAATGCAATTATAGTAGTAAGGGTGGACAGTAGGGCAAATTAAACTGAACAGCATGGCATGAAAACTTAATAATCAAATCATAGGGCTGTAGAATCAAATTTTCCAAAGGGGAAAGTAAATGTGAACAACTCGTGCCTAGATAATTAACAAGTTATTGCAGGCATAAAACTAACTGCTGTGCTACTAATAAGCATGGCAGGGCTCCTTAATACGGAGATGATTGGAGACGATGGTAAGGTATACCAATGATAGTATAATACGGAGATGATTGGAGTACAATCAATTAAAACGAACCATGCATTACTTGTATGTTTCGTTTGGACTCTAGAAGCAATGATAACTAGTGGGTTTAAAAGCAAATGATGGATGCAATAAGCATTGGCCAAGAAATGGCTTCAAGATGGAACAAATAGGTCCGCAATTTTCACCTGCATCTCAGAATACATTTATCCTGATGTACTTATAACTCTGATTTCAATGGAAATAATAAGATTAAATTTCATAAATGGCTCGATAAAATGGTCATGATGGAAGATAACCGAACTTGTGTCGTAGTAATTACTACACGACACAATTTCTAGTACTAGAACTTCACCATGATTTTTGCTGATTTGAGGCCGGATGTGTCAACCTGGCAACCGAAGATCCCGTAGCGTTCAAGAAAACGAACCTGGCGCACTAGCTACTTCAGTTAGGCGAAATGGGTCAAAAAGCTGTCCGACGAAGATCCAACTCAAATTTGTTTGGACACAGAAACTATCTGTATACGCCACCCCGCCGCATTATTGAAAGAAAAAAAAAAACGTATACGTTAGCGGAATATAGCAGGCACAAAAGAGAATCCAGGATGCCTCTTTGGTTTCTACTTTCCCTCTGGAGTTCTGGTTGAAAGGGAGATCACAACGGCATGTTCAACCTAGCTAGCTGTCCTGATCTATTCCTGAAGAGAGCAATGCAGTTGGATCACCGATCACCCCGGCCATTCCAAATCGAGAGCTCAGGATCGACGGCGGTAGATGCATGGGGTGAAGTAGTAATGGTGGACTGGTGCCAGAAAGTGCGTTCTATCATCCCTCTCGTTCAGGATCACGCGGCTTCAGAGCTGGGAAGAATCTTATGTCACACGCGCATGGTGGTAACACGGGAAGAACAAACCCGTGGCCAGCTTCTTGGCTTTTCGAACGGTTTCGGTTACCGCAAGCTCATCATGCTGATCGTGGATGTATGTGGCAAAGGGGCTTTGCCCTGACACAGCACACACACGCGCGTTTGTTTGGATGGGCGAAGAGTCGGAGCGCCGAGCAAGGAACCACCTGGAGAATGAGAAATAAACCAAGTTCGCAACCTGAAGATGTGTTCGGCATTCATGAATCTCTCCATCTCTCTTGCGTGAACCATGTAGTTCGAATGATTTGTAGTATTTATTGAAGATTTGGCGCATGTTCACGAACAAATCAAAGACATTCATTCTATTTCCAACCGTGATCCCGCGGCTGCCAAGCCCTGATGGCCACGCCCGCGACACGAAGCCGCCGGCTGGCCAGCGCCAGGCGTGGCATGCGCACGCGGCGGCGTCGTCGCGCGCCGCTGGTCGCCACAGCTTGCACGGGTGGACGGGATCGGGCGCACACGTTTGCTTGTGACAATTAAGCACGCGGCCAGCTGCCTGCGTGCCTATCGACCAGACCACTAGCACGCAGGTAGCTAGCTGACGGGCCTTTCCTTCGGCTTGCGGGCTCGTCCCTTTTTCGGTTACCACCTCAGCAGGTTTCACTGCGGCAAGTCATCGCCACCACCACCACCACCTCCCTCTCCAACGTTTTGGCCGCCCTCTCTCCGATGCCTCTGGCCAGTGGCCACCACACCGGCCTCTCCCTATATATGCGCACACATTCTCTCCCTTCCCCTTCACTCCCGCACCTATCTCTCTCGTGCAAGTAGCTAGCACACTGAGTAGCTAGCTGGCCGGCCTCTCCCTGCTAGCTAGCTCGTCAGTGATCAATACCACCACCGCCCCTGAATTCCCTCCTCTCAAGAACAGCTAGCGTTAATTGGTGTGTAGCATCGGTAGTTCATCAGTAAGCTAGCTAGCAGGAATCTTGCTGGAGAGGGAGAGGGAGGGACCAGGAGTGAGAGCGAGCTCGGTGATCGATCGATCTCGCCGGCGGCCGGCCATGGGGAACGACTGCGTGCCCCCCGTCGCGATGGTGCTGGTGCAGCTGGGCTTCGCCGGTATGAATGTGGTGTCCAAGCTAGCGCTGGACGCCGGCATGAGCCCCTACGTGCTCATCGCCTACCGCAACCTCATCGCCGCCGCCTTCATCGCCCCCATCGCCTACCTGCTCGAGAGGTATGTAAAACCTACCTTCTCTGCATCCCGGGTCGATCGATCGTTTTAATTTGAGTCGTAGATGCATGCACGCCGTATCTGTTAGTTTGCTTTCCATGTTCAATCGATGAGGAGATCTCTTCTTTAAGTATTGGGTGCTTTCGGTTCAGTGGGCGTTTCAGTGCTTTCTCTCAGATCAAGCCGTTCTTTCCTTTTAAGAAAAAGGACTTGCTTGCTCGGTCCATCGATCAGCTGTCTTGTTTGTTACTCCAGAAACAGTTACTGATCTGAGCAGCATTTATTGGAAAGCAACATATTCAGTGGTTTCTCGATCTACAATATGCCAGGAATAGATTGCTTGTTTCTCTTTCTGCACCGTGCATGAGAGCCTCTTCTTGCAGCTCACCATTAACTGTTCTTTTGCGTCTGCGTGCAGTAGGAGCGGGGCGAAAATCACCAAGAAAGTGCTCCTCCAGATCTTCATCTCCTCCATCTTCGGGTACGTCCGTCCGAGCTGTCTCTCTCTCTCTCTCTCTCTCTCTCTCTCTCTCTCTCTCTCTCTCTCTCTCTCTCTCTCTCTCTCTCATCCGACATCTGTGCTGGCCCTTGCGCTCCCACATCTGTGCGGTGCAGGAGCGTCGCCCTCCTTCCGAGGAAAAGGGACATGCCCGCTGGCTCTGCCGTTGCCGCGCCCAGCCACACAACCGAATGATCGTCGTCGGATTAGCCGAAACCCGGGGGAAACTATAGGCATGGTGATCGAAAAGAAAGCAGGTGAACAAAGCGCTTTTCAGATGAAACGGGTGTCCCCAGATTTCTGGGGATGTTCCTGATGTGACGTGACACTGACTGACACTTGATCGATGAACCACGTCCACATAACTGACACACAGGTCGTAGTAGATGTATCTTAGCAGTGCGTAACCCTTTCGAAAGATGGTCAGACCCGGTCGAGACAGCCAGGGTTCAGAGCATGACACTTGCAGGTTCAGTCTGCAGATTAAACCCAGACACAGAATTTCATCTTGTCGGGGCCAATTGTCCGGTTACTCACTGACATGCATCAACAATTCGCAGGGCGACGCTGAACCAGGTGCTCTACTTCGTGGGGCTCAAGTCCACCACCCCGACGGTGGCGTGCGCGCTGAGCAACACGCTGCCGGCGCTCACCTTCGTCATGGCGGCGGCGCTCAAGATGGAGACGGTGCGGCCGGGCACGCCGGCGGGGCAGGCCAAGCTGGTCGGCACGGCGGTCTGCGTGGGGGGCTCCATGATCATACCCTTCTACAAGGGCCCCGTGCTCAGGCTGTGGGAGTCCCCGATCCACTGGCGCTTCGCCGAGCACACGTCGGCGGCGTCCGCGCCCGCCGCGGCGGCGGCGGGCGGGCACTCCGGGGCCATCCTCGGCGACGTCCTCATCATCGCCAGCTGCGCCGCCTGGGCCGTCTGGTTCGTCATGCAGACCAGGATGGCGGAGGACTTCTCGGCGCCCTACACCAGCACGGCCATCATGTGCCTCATGGCGGGAGCACAGTGCGCGGGCGTCAGCGCCGCCATGGACCGGAGCCTCGACGTGTGGAAGCTCGGGTTCGACATCAGGCTCTACTCCGTGCTCTACATCGTAAGATCTCAGACCTCTGATCGATCCTGAGTTCTTACAAGTTACATCCACTGATGCGCGAATCGACGCAAATAAATGCAGGGGGTCGTGGGGTCCGGGATCGGGTTCGCGATCATGTCGTGGTGCATCCAGGTGCGCGGGCCGCTGTACGTGTCCATGTTCAGCCCACTGCTGATGGTCGTCGTCGCCATCGTCGGCTGGGCCATCCTCGGCGAGAAGATACGCGTCGGGAGGTGACGACGATCCTCCATTTTTATCCCTCTCTGCTCTGCTGCAGCATTTGATTTCCATTATTCATGCTGACAAACCGTCGTCGCTCGCAGTGCTATCGGGTCGGTGCTCATCGTTGCCGGGCTGTACATGGTGCTCTGGGGCAAGGGGAGGGAGATGGACAAGCCGGGCGGCCTCGACAACGACAAGGGCGACGAGGAGGCCGGCATGGGGCTGGGCTTGAAGGGGAAGCCTGCCGTCGCAAGCAATCGCGTCGACGCCGTCACCCCCCTGCCGCCGGTGTTCTCTGCAACTAGCCCCAACAAGGACACGGGGCCCCGAAACGGCAGCAACTGATCGGGGCCACGGGTGATGGCGACGCTCAAGCTTACGTACGTCGTCGTACATGTACTCGGCCAACGACGTGTCAGAGATCTTGGAGGGGTGGGTGGCAAATAAGGCAATATAGTTTAGTGGAAGAAATGGGAGACGCCGGCGGCGATGATCGGAGGGCATACATGCATGTAATACGGGTTGCAGTTTCAGCAGCCTGATGCCCTGATCAGACTGTCAGAAAAAGGAAATAGGTGTGTGGTGTGTGGCTGTACCTGTGCGAGGAGTGCTCTAGCAGGGTCTCGTGGTGCTATTGGATTACTGTGCTTGCGCTGCTTGGGTGATCTGATTTTGTTTCTCTCCGTTCATTTTCTTTTCTTGTTCCATCCTGAGTTAAGTTTTTTTCCCCTCTCATTTTGCATGCCACTCGATTGATGGAAGGGAAACTATTTCGCAAGGGAACTTCGTATTTTTTAGAAATAAATTTGCCCGTAGGATTTACCTCAATTTTTTACTGATTTCTGAAATTTTGCAAGAAACCCTCCTAGTGCAAGCGCACGATTCTGAAGAAACAAATCATCCCGAAAACGTATCATCACTTCTTCAGCAATTCAACAGCTTCAGCGTTGTAGACAGTAGAACAAGGAGCCTAGTTTTCCATGGGCCCATGAAGCACAGTTAAAAGGAGGTGGCCTGCCTTGGTTGACATGGGTTTGGCCCATGCTAGGTAGAGGACCACCGTTTTGAGACAGCCCACGGCGTTGACCATGCCGCAAATACATCACTGACACGGCGTCCTAACTTGTCTCTATTGTAATTTTCCTACGTCGCCTTTTTCCGTTTGAGGCTTGAATTGTTGTATGGTAATTCTCTAATTTCGACTAAGTATAAGTATATCTACAACATCATATTAATTTTATTAAATTTGCCATAAAAATGTATCTTGATTGTGTATTTGTTTGGTATTATAGGTGTCAATATTCTAGATTTTTTGTTGAAATTATGTAAGTTTGACGATAAATAAAAACGACCTACATTTCCATACTCATCTTCGTGTCATGGTATGATCGATGACCGGTGAATGAATGACCCATCTACATGCATAAGGCTTTACAATTCGAGATGAAAAGTGATAGATCGCTGAACATACATGACCGCGCATACGAGGGAGATGTAGGCTACTATGTGGGAGCGGAATTGATGCATTGGTGGCTAAAAAGGTTGAAAGTTAGTCGCAAAACCAAATAGGATAGGTTTTGACCCTTTAGTCCTTCTCACAATTTGAAAGATTTGGCTTGAAAGGAATAATATGGTCTTCAAAGCAAACAGCATCCTTAATCTTGGGTCTCATTAAAGATATTATCGATAAAGCAAGGAATTTGTTCACAGCACAAATGATCCGTCGTCGTTCATAATTTTCATTTTGTTTCTTTGTTTGTGATTGTGTAATGGTCCGTATGCTTTCTCATCAAACAAATTTTCTACTTCTTCCGTCACAAATTGTAGGTCGTTTTGATTTTTCCAGGTGTATAGTTTTTGCTATATACCTAGATATAATATACGTTTAAATACGTAATAATATTCATGAATCTAGAAAAGCTAAAATGATCTACAATTTAAAATGGATGTAGTAAAAAACTAAGATACTAAGCTCCCCTTCAGTTCCGACGAACACAGCATAATCAATTCATTAAACTTCACATAACAGTAAAACCATGTGCCCAAATCGACCACCATTCACCACCTACTATTAAATCTAGCTACAATTGAAATCAAGTCGTCTATACTTACAAGCTTTAACTTATTTTTGTTTATCCGTCCCTAGCTAATCAAGTAGGTCCTGTTAACTTAGCATCTTGGAAAGATCTACCTTTAGTTTGTCGTCGATCGACCTTATCATTATATGTTTGATTAGTGAACTAACCGTGTCGATCAGGATTCGAATACCGTTACGGATCGTCGACAAGCTACGAGCAGAGAGGGTAGGCAAGATCTTCTACGTGTTAAAAAAGGCTGGGTCCTACCGGATCAGACGCACATCTGCTCCAAAGCGTGGGTAATTGCATGTCTACAATTCAAGTTCAGTTCTTCCATCTTAACCTAAGAAATTTAGGCTCTTTTCCTCTCAACCAAATCTAATCAACCTACTAGTATAGCTGCTGGCAAGAGGCACAACGATTTGTCAAAGGAGTAGTGGGGCCGGCTGGCTTTCATTTTCATATGTTCAAATTTTGGCTACTCTCAAAAAGAAAAGAAAAGAAAAGAAAAGAAGTAACAAAATTGCCTTTCAAAATTCAAACCTTGTCTTGTTGAAATAAAGAGCTTATACAACGAAAACGTACATCGTACGTAAAGCTCAACAAATTCGATAATATATGCTTACTGTCATGTCTCGTGTTTTCTTTTCTTTTCTTTTCTTTTTTTTAACTTGTCATATCTCGCGTGGCCGCGTTACAGTGGGCTTCCAGAAGCACGGATATAATGCAACCTTTTTCTAGAACTGGAAGTGTGACACTGACCTAGTAGTAGCATACTTTGTGGACCCATGATAGCAATATTTTACTGAAGAAATTACTAGGAGTAAATGTTGTGCTCAAAGACTGAATTTCCTAAATTCATTGTCAGAAAAAAAACCGTACAAATTCCTTTTAAATTGCGACTCCAAGAGTTCAGAATATAAATGTTTCTTCGGTGTCGCAATTTCTGATCATGCACTGTACCAGCCGTGAAGAATTATCGCCCCCCATTTTTGTAGTGGAGTGTGACAGAATGGTTGATGTGACAGTTCCACATCTTCTGATAGTACTTTTTTTTCCCCTCTGAAGTCCTCTTCATTCTTTTTTTCTGACCTTGCTATTGGTTGAACAATAGACTAGCTCGCGAGAACTTAAACAAGATGCATGAACCAGTGCGGCACTATTGAAAAAGCACTTAACTTTTGGGTTAAAGCCGGTCAGGTTTGAGACCTGCGTTAATCATGTTTATGTTTGGGATGTTCAAAAGAAAAATTTAGACCAAGTGAAGCACGTTTCGTTTCTACTTTCTAGTGCCTAAGCTAGATAGAAAGGGACACTAGATAGAAAGGGACAAGGTACAGTAGATATACTCCCTCCGTTCTAAATTGTAGGTTGTTTTAGCTTTTCTAGATTTATAGATATTATTATGTATCTGGACCCGTTCCAAATTATAAGTCATTTTAATTTTTATAGGTTCATAGATATTATTATGCATCTAGACAGTTTCGGCGGGAGTATTAAGTAGCCGAAGATAAACCGTACGGCGGCATGGCACAGGTCAATTTAATCATTCATGTGGTTGAATGTGATTTTATATTGCTCCTGGCTTCTCAAACTTTTTCTCTAGAATTGTTTATTTTAATTAGCGTCAACTCAAATGATAGGTCTTGTTTGCATCGAATTAAAGATGGTTGCATTGGCACCGCAGACAATGCCTACTCAGCTCCAGCGTTGCTAAAAGGAGAGACACAGAGCAGGCAGATACCTGCCCCCACAATGGAAGCGGCAGCATCATGGCGCAATGCAATTGTGCATTGTGATGGTTAGGTGCCAATTTTTGTCTCTAGTACCGCTGGACTGCTGATGCCCCCACCCCCAACTCACTAGTACTAAAAAGGCGCCTCATGTTATTTGAACCTTTCTCATGTCCCTCTTGATCCTCTTCTTAATTTTTCATGCTATTTGAACCTTTCTCCCCCCCACCCCCCCCAAAAAAAACATGTGCATTACCTGTCCATACCAACTCGGTACTATTGTTATTCACAGGCAAGTTGTTGCATGACACCTTATTCCTCTCTTGGAGTTAAAAGCTCTAATTTGGGAAATGAGGATTCCCTAAATACAGCTAGAAGTTGCTTAAAACTCGTCGATGTCTTGTTCTGGTTTTAGTTGAAAATCCCTTATTGCAGCTGGAATGTTGCCTGTATTTAAGTAGTGCTTTAGTTATATCATTACATGTTTGTTTCCAATGTAATGTTTGTTCACTTGACGGGTTGGAAGCAATACTTCTACTTTTCTTTTTCTCGAATGTGCAGGAAAGATAAGCGTCTTTGTATGAAAATATATATATATATATATATATATATATATATATATATATATATATATATATATATATATATATATATATATATATAGTGTACATCACATAGTGTTTTGTGCGCACTCATACCGAATACACCAAAAGGTGATTATATTCTTGCTAAACAATCTATGCAACATGAGTCCTAGTGTACACAATATTTCCTAGTTGAAAGTTGGTTTCAACTCATTTGAATGTGGATGTATATGGTGCTAACTTTGAATATGCTTGGTGATGAAGGGAGGCGGAGCTTACGAATGTTACTTAATGCTTTTGTCCTTCACCAAACATGCCCTAAATTTGAATCCATACAAAAATATCAAGCACTTCATTCATAACACATATTTCTAGATTATATCCTAAAGCACACCTCACGCCCAAACTCGCGTCTGGATAGCAGGGAATATGTAGAGTATCATACCCGAAAAGAACAAAGTACTTTACTTTTGATGCATCACTTATGTCAAATAGATGCAAGAGCACACGCACGATCGATCTTTAATTGGCATATATTCATGAGTTTAACAATAATTTGTCCCTCCTCTTTAGACCAACTTTACTTTTTTACTTGCTCCGTGACGAATAAGCGACGTTTTGGATTATGTGCGGTAATGTCATTTTAACATTTTGTTGCAAATTACTTTTCATGTAGTGAGCTTGAATAATTGAAAATACTACCACTAGATTTGCCGTGATGAGTAGTTTCATTTTAATATAATCTGGTGTTTCCTATAGATATTTTTCTTTAAATTAAAGTACTTGTCAAAATTGTTTCGAAACCATTTGATGATGTTTAGAATGCTACTTAGTATTTGTCACCAGAGTCCGGGTACCTTGTTGTGAGTTGATCCATAACCGTTAGGACCTAGGAGTAGAATCGATTCCACGGCACTAATTGACTAACCCAGCCAGACCCCTGTTCCTCATCACCCCGACGACCAAACCGCACCGATGCGTACAGAAAAGAAAAAGCCAGCTGCGATCGAGCGAGAAAGAACAAAGCCAAGTTGCATCCCTCGCGTAGCCGGAGAAAGGTCGTCGTCGCATCAGGTCAACGTTCAAACCTTCGCCACGCTGCCGAGGCGATTAACCCGATTAAACAACTCGTCTCACCGGCGACTGCAATCCAACACCACGCGCACCTCCTCCTCCTGTGCGCGGCCGCGCTAAACTATCGCCATTGCGGCCACATGCCTGTTATTCCCCGTTTGACCACCCCACCACCACGCGCCTCCCCGCACCCCCACTATATAACCCACGCGCGCCCACCCTGCCCCCTCTCCCCATCGACAACCTCGCCGCACGTTCACACACACAGCTCCCATCAAGCTCACTCACTCCACTCTCCAGCTTCCGAGCTCCCTCCAGCGCGGTCGCTCCGAGATGGAAGCGCTGTGGTCGATGTCTCCTTGCGGCGGCTTGCCGTCGTCAGCGGCGGAGCTTCGGCGGGGGCCGTGGACGGCGGAGGAGGACGCGCTGCTGGCGGGCTACGTGGCGGCGCACGGGGAGGGCCGGTGGAACGAGCTGGCGCTCGAGGCGGGGCTGCGGCGGACGGGCAAGAGCTGCCGCCTCCGGTGGCTCAACTACCTCCGCCCCGGCGTGCGCCGCGGCGGGTTCACCCCGCGGGAGCAGCTGCTCATCCTCGACCTCCACTCCCGCTGGGGCAACCGCTGGTCCAAGATCGCCGCGAACCTCCCGGGGCGCACGGATAACGAGGTCAAGAACTACTGGCGGACCCGGGTGCAGAAGCACGCCAAGCAGCTGGGGTGCGACGTCGGCAGCGCCCGCTTCCACGACGCCATGAGGAACCTCTGGATGCCGCGGCTACTCGAGAGGATCCACGCCGACGAGTTGGCCGCCTCTGCCGATGTTCCTCACTGCTACTACTCCGCGCCTTCCTCCTCTCAGCCGGCGTGCCAAAACGCCGTTGCACCCATCAGCAGCAGCTGCGCGCGCGCGCCGTCACCGGACGCCACGTCGTGTGTGACCGGCGGATCATCGTCGTCATGGGAGGCGGCGCAGTTCCAGGCGAGCAGTCCTACCATGGCGGCTTGGTCCACCCCCGAGCAATGCCAAAACGGCTGCTCGAGCACCACGAGCGGTGACAACAACATGTTCGACGAGAGCTGGTCGGAGCTTCTTGCTCGCGCCAACCACGACGACGCGGATTCCGCCGGCCTGCTGCCGGACTTTGGATTGGGAGAAACTGGAGACAACTGGTGGAGTTTGGACGATATCTTGCAGCAACCGCTATACTGATCGATAGACTGATGTACTATACGTACGTATGCTCTGCTACTAATGACCGAACTGTTTTGTAGTGTTATCTGATTGACCAATTGATTAATCAGCAGAGTTAACAAATAAAAATCATTTAATTCAATGATTTGGTATGAGCAGTTTTTTCTTATTTCAGTGAATCACCGCAAAAAATGACCTATTCGCGAGTTCGCTTAATTGCATCCCATGAGATCGATTGTGAGACACCTTTTAGCTATTAGAAAGAAACCTAGATGATTTCTTAACCAAAAAAGATGGAGACATAGCCAGACATTAGTATCTTTGCAATTTGGATGTGTAGTTTTAAAACTGATGATCTTCTAGTCTAGAGATGGCTCATGTGTTGCACGTGCGGTCTGCGGTATCATGTTTTCAGGTTCATACCTTTTAAAATGTTGATGCAAGTTGCTTAATGAAATACTTGTAATGCACGTTCTATATTTTTTTTGCCACAACACATTTGTTTTGATGGCGAGAGGAAAATGAATGAAAGGCTCAAAACAAAGTTAGGTTGATGGGCAACGAGAAATTTAGAAAAATATGTATTTGGGTTGGCAAAGCAAAACTCACCTTCTTAGTAAAATTTAAAATAATCACCAGGGACTAAAACTACGAAATTGTTTAATTTCCCACTTTTCCAAAAAAATAATGAATCAAATTTTGAATTGGAGTAAAAGTGTTTGGAACTAGGATTGGGATTCCCCTTTAGTGCTCGTACATGGTTTTGAATTTGGTTTCAACGATCCGCCATATTCAATTGGAGGTGAAACAGAGCCCACACCATCTTGTGTCACCTTTGTAATTTTTTCATTTCTCAGGAACCTGATGTAAATATGAGACATTCTTTCCACTACATAACAAATTCATCGCTATCCCCTATTTCCTGTGTCATAAAACCATTATTGTTCTGAAAAGCCAAAAGGAGAAATGGACAATGAGGGAACGCGAATAGTAGGACATTAGCAGCATTGCAGGAAAGAGGCATCCTAGTAATTTTCTACTGGATGAATGGAATTTACTAGCTGCTATGTAAATGATTTACTAAAGGATCCCGGTGGACTATTTCTTAGCTGATGAAGAAGATCTACTGCCAGTAGCAAAATTTGTCACTCCCTTATTCCATCAATGATTTCATATATACTTCCTCCGTCCCAAATTACTATTCGTTTTGGCTTTTTTAGATACTTAGCTTTTATATGGACCTAGATATATGTGTGTCTAGATACGTAGCAAAAGCTATGCATCTAGAAAAGCCAAAATAAATGTTAATTTGGGATGGAGGAAGTATATACAATGAACATTCATATATTTTAGTGTTATGTGTAGAGAATACCATGTGCGCCGAACTCGTGCCCCATTTTGTGAATTTTTGTCAGCACCTACTTGAACCTCTTCGAAGCAGTACTAATTGCCCCATTTTGTGAATTTTTGTCAGCACCTACTTGAACCTCTTCGAAGCAGTACTAATTGAAGGATTAATATAACTTTCTCAAGAAAAAGAAGGATTAATATAACTTTATCAGCTGCCTCCAGCGAGGCGGGTGACCTGGCAGGGGCCAGCAGGACAGCCGTCCAGCTGCGTGCGCGTGGCAGCTCAGCCGAGGGGTCAAACGTGGTCGCCAGTCTCCGGTCACCTGGTCAAACGACGCTGGTCAGCCAGCCTTCAACGCGAAGACCAAGCTGACGTGCGCAGCGCAGCCGCGGTGGCCCCACGTGCTCGATGCCCGGCCGTTTCATCTCCTCCTTCCCTTACTCTAATCGCTTGTTAATCCTTTCTGCTTTAGCTGTAGGCCTGGACCACCAAAAGCTAATTAAACGCGCATTAGGGAGCAAAGGTAAGTAAGATCATCTTGGCCGTCCGAGCCTCCGATCCAGCGGCTGAGATGGGCTACTTGACCGAGCACAAGAGCTCGGCGTTGCTGCTAATGCGCGCGAGCGTCATCCGTGGCTCGACCGAGCAAAACGCGATCCGCGCGCACTCATTTTCTGAAAAGTCAACAGAGTAAGATACGGCATGTGCTGCAGCTGCTAGTATAATGCATTCCAGTCCTAGGTAACAAGGAGCAAATCCTACTCGATTAGGACTTAATAGAGGTGTGTTTAGAACTTCTATTTCTACTAGGACTCGAGCATTGAATCCTACAGGATCTTGAGGGGACTATATAGATAAGAGGTGGAACTTTTAGGAATAAATCAAGCTAAAGTTAAATATCAAAGTCTCATCCAAGACTTGTGAGAGGCAGTTACGAGGATTCAAGATAGGTAGGCTAGACAGTTATATAGTACTAGATTTTTGTATAAGGCAAGAATCGAAGGGTCCTAAAGAATCAAGTAGGGTTGTAAGGGAGTAACAATCACTTGTGCTCTTTTGGAAGTTGTGCTTAAAGAATTAGTGGTCGGCTTTGCTAAAATCCTATTCTCCTGTCACGGTTGATTCAACGCATCATTTAGGGTTTTCTACAAGATTTATCTACGTTGTTCATGATACGGTGCAAACTCGTGTCGTACTCGCAATATCGTTTCAAGATCCGGAAGCTGCTGCTTATGATGAGGGGTATCATATTCTAACAGGAAGAGCCTTCTCAAGGAATCAGCACGTGGAGAAATTGAACGATGAACCGAGCTTGTTAGTAAATGGCTACCGTTACACTAGCAAGGCTTGTTGCACTTGCACTATCCAATGTCAATTGCGGTACCAATCCAAACAAATGAGAACGGGACCATTGCACGCAAATCAAAAAGGGTATTGTTCGAGAAGGTTAGAAGGAAGCCACAATAGCAAAGAAAAAGAAAAGAGAGATCCAAAGGAAAAGATGGACTTTCAGATATATGTTTAGAAAATGTAAATCATTTTATTCTGTTCTAAAATCAAATATTTGTAACTTTGATCAAGTTTGTAGAAAGATATATTAACACCTGCAGTACCATCAATATTATAATATTAAGACCACGTTTGTTTCCTACCACAGATTATATAACAGCCTAGCGGAAAACAATTAGGTCCCAACTTATGACCGGATTATAACAATTCATACTCTAGATCATTATAGTCCAATAAACCTCCCTCCTCTAGTGATTATAATTTGGATTACATTCTTTGGGGTGGTAAACAAACATGACCCAAGGTAGTTAAATTGTTAAAACCTTAGAAAAATGGCTCTTATTATAATCTGTCTGTCTCGATGGGTGCATCATGTTATACAACTTTTGACATGTGTATATAAATTCATTTTAATTTTCGTAATTGTGCATTTCAACAAGTTCACTTATGCATCATGTTAAAATATTGGAATATAATACATTTTTGTACAAATTACGAAAAAAAAGAATTTATTGAAACAATAAAACGACCAAAAGGCCTGGCCCAGCAGATTCCCTGACCTCTCTCTCTTTTGTAACCCAGTGACCCATAAAAGGAAGGAAGCCCATGCCCGAAGCGAGACGCACAAGCCCATGTCATTGAAACACGCAACCACGCTCATCACATCCCTGTGCGCGCGCGGCGCGGTCCGCCACGCCCGCGACGTGTTCGACGAAATGCCCGACCGGGACGTCGTGGCGTGGACGGCCATGCTCTCCGGCTACGCCTCCAGCGGCTGCCACCGTGAGGCGCTAGACGTATTCCGGCGCATGCTCGCGGCCGGCGTCGTCCCCAACGAGTTCACACTGTCCAGCGTCCTGACCGCGTGCCGTGGCGGCGACGCCGGCGGCGGCGGCGGCGCAGCGTCGATCCATGCCGTCGCTGTGATGCGGGGAGTGGATCACATGCCGTACGTAGTGAACGCGCTCATCGACGCGTACGCGTCCCGCGGCGACGGCCTCGTGGACGCGAGGAGTCTGTTCGATACCCTGGGGGCAGGGCGCACGGCCGCGTCGTGGACGTCCATGATTGCCGGTTATGCCCGGTGGGGCATGGAGAATACGGGGCTACAATTGTTCCAAAAGATGATTCAGGTTGATAAATTATCTCTTCATCTTGTAATGTACAAATTTGACATCTCTGGTGCTCTACTTTGCATGGATTTTATGTCACAGGAAATATCTCACATTTTTATTCTTTTTGTGTCATGCATATAGTCCTCAAACGAATTTTATAGCCTTTGCTGTTTTATTTTATGATTAAGGAGATATAAGAGGCACCTATAAACTTTGTAAACTTTAGCTAAAGGCAGAGTCCTTGTGATGTGAACTGTATGCAAGTTCTTCATTAGGTTGAAGCTTAATATTAGATTGATTTTTCTGCACTGCTAAATGTTTTTAGTACAAGTAGTGAAGATGATTATTAAATTACCAATTAAATTAACTCGCTTCTCTATAGTGAGCCTTATGTAGATCGCAAATGTATTCGGAAATATCACTTGTCATGCTTGCTTGTATAATCCTTGCTGTGGCTTGCATGTTTAATTTACTACTCCTGTAAAACATATCTGTTTTCATGATCCATTAGCTGCTGTTTCCAGTGCAGGATGATATTGAGTTGAGTCCATTCACCTGCTCTATTGCAATCCATGCATGTGCTTCACTCGGCGACTTATATACTGGACAGCAAATTCATGTAGTCTCCATAAGGAAAGCTCTTGGAGCCAACCTCGCTGTTGCAAATTCTCTGATCGACATGTACTGCACATGTGAAAGCATAGTGGATGCAAGGAGGCTTTTTGATGAAATGCCTGAAAGAAACTTGGTCACCTGGAATACCATTATTGCTGGATCTAGCCGAAATGATCCTCGAATGGCCATGCAGCTGCTTGTTGACATGGATATCGAGCCAAATTGCTTGACTCTAACTAGCATCACATCAGCATGTGCTGGTCTTGCAGCTCTAAGATGTGGCCAGCAGGTCCATGGGGCTGTACTTCGGAGAAACTATGGCGATGACCTAAAAGTTTCCAATGCCCTCGTAGACATGTACTCCAAGTGTGGAAGCATTTTTAATGCTAAGAAGGTATTCAACATGATGGCTTGCAAGGATATATTATCGTGGACATCAATGATTGGTGGATATGGGATGAATGGGTATGCGAATGAGGCCATCGATCTGTTCAATTCCATGGTCCATGCTGGGGTTCGTCCAGACCATGTGGTGTTCGTGGGCCTGATCAGTGCTTGCAGCCATGCTGGTTTAGTAGATGAAGGATGGAACCTTTTCATGTCAATGCTATTTGAGTATAGTATCCAGCCTAACATGGAAATTTATGGTTGTGTCACCAATCTTCTTGCTCGTGCAGGGAGGCTGAGAGAAGCCTTTAACCTCATTGATACAATGCCACTCACTCCTGATGAATCTGTCTGGGGAGCTTTGCTTGGTGCTTGCAAGATGCACAAGAATGTAGAGCTGGGCAGACTAGCTGCAAGGAAAATAATTGAGATTAATCCTGATGCTGCGAAGACTTACATCCTGCTTGCAAACATATATGCTGCAGATAGTAAATGGGGTGATTATGCTGTGATGAGGAGGTGGTTGAGGGGCACAGGAAGCAGCAAGGAGGTCGGAATGAGTTGGATAGAGGTAACAGATAAGATGTATAGCTTTAGCACAGCTGACAGTAACAGTCTCCAAGTTAGTTTGGCGGATGAGGTATTGCGGATCTTAGTTCAACACATGGATGAAGCGGGAAATGATTTTGACGAAAATCTTTCCAAGGTTGCATGATTGTTTTGTTCTTAAGTGGTTTCTGCATTCTTGGGTCAAATGTTACAGATTGATTCTGGAGGTTTGATCCTGATAAGACTTATCCAAGACTAAACAAATTTCTTATGCAATGTAAATAATTTTTTACAGTGGTAAGACCAACTCAAAGAAATAGTAGTTCAGCCATATTTATTTTCTTTTGTACACATTTTTTTTCACTTTCATGGTTATCTCACTTGCATTTCTTTATACTTACTGTTATACAATTTCAGTCTCAAATTCGATTGGTAGTTGTCATTCTTTTACTGGTGACAGACCATCATATGATTCCTAAGAATGAGAAAACATGGGTGTCAAACTGACTTCATTTTTCGCCAAACTCATTCAAATAGCTCTGATGTGGCATTGAATTGATGTCATATGTTTATTGACTGGACTTTGTAAATCCCTGGTGTGTTGCTTCTGTTTCCTGCCAGTTGAATTCTTAGCATATTTATTGTAAAAGTGTATTCTCTTGTGCTATGCACATTACAGTTACAGAAAGTGTATTTCTTGCTAGAAGCCATTAAGATGTCCTATGCTGTGGTAAGGGCGGCATCTGTGTCTCTAAATGTTTTAATGGTTGTATATACTCCAATCCTTAACAGATGTGCATCACTGGCCATCCTTTTATGGAAGGGACTAACTTGAGAGCCGAAGTTGACAGCAGAGCTTCTCGTGAAGCTTCAGTTATTTGTTGGTAGGCAGATTATCAGGCTATTATATATTTGAGAGGAATTGTAGCTAAAGGATTGTAGCCCCCTGATGAAAAAATGGCATTTGTGGTAATGAGTGGGCAGTAGATATGATAGTAAAAGGTTCGTATTCTCCTGAACAGTTGAGGTTTTATTCATATTTGGTGGGTGCCCTGACTAGAGCTTTAGAACCCTTCTTCTGAAGGAACCATAGGTAAATTTTCAAGAGCTGTGTATTTGTTCATGTATCCTGTGCTTTCAGCTACCCTATGCTTCTTACTTTCTTTGTTGGTCTGATATAGCTTTGTAGGCATTAACCACAACAATAACAACAAATCCTTTTAGTCCCAAGCAAGTTTGGGTAGCCTTTTTATGGGCGTTAAATGTTGGAATTATGCAGGCTGAAGAAACATATATGATAATTTTTAAGTAAATTTAATTATAGGTTCCCATTTTTTTTCTCGAATACACAAGAGAGCTACATATCTTTGTATTAAGAGAGAGTCTGAATTTTTTTTACTGACAACCTTGATTATATCCATGCCCTTCTTGTCTTCTTGTCAATCTATTTTGAACCTAAAACTGAATTTTTGGACATGTAGCCGACAGGTTCTGGGTAAAAGAATTACTAAAACTGAGCAAGGAAGGGGACCTATAGGGATTGGTCTTCACTTTGTATCATGACTTGGGGCTGATAGCCTAGAAGGCAAGCTTTACGCACATGCTGTTATATTTCTATAATGTAATTATACTCAATGAGGCATTGTCAGCGTCAAGTAGTCAAAATGTGTATTTTTTTATGGTAAGAATGCCAAAAACATATTGAGCGCATCGTTTCAATACATCTCTTCCAGTTGAATTTTCTGGTTTTGTCTGATTCTTTCTAGTTTTTTTTTGTGTGTATAATGACAGCATTATTATCAACTATGTGTGTGTCCCTCAAATATGAATAAACCTAACTTTCATGAAATGTGATGTCTTCTACTCATTGACCTAGAGAATGATGTTAGATGAAAAGAAGAAGTGGCTGCAATCTGGAATGTATTGGCACTCTGCTGCGTTGCATTATCAAATGATGAGTTATTCGGTAAGCATGACTGGTTTAGTTTGAAGTTCCATTATATGCATATGAAAGCAATGTTGTCCATGGTGCAATGTTCTTGTTGTTTGTCAAAATGCACTCGATCTGTATCTGAGTTAGGCACCGGACACGCATAGAAACAGCAGCACTGATGCAAGAATAGCGCACAACATAATATTAAGACTAGAATATGCTTCTTTTATACATATATAAGTTTATCTAACAGGGGCCGCTATATTGCTCCACATATGTAATATGAGATTAACTGACATTATGCACATGTACATAACTTAAACAACCTATAATTCTCAATACTATACATTACAAACAGACCTTCTGACAAGTGATAGGGTGCATATGTAACGTTCTTAAACAATCGCTCAAAACCCAGCTAGAAAGTTGTATTACCATCAAGTGCCTGTATTGTGCTATATTCTCTGACATATGTTACTGCTTTGTATCCGCAACCCCTTCATGTCCTGCTAGAATCATGTATTTGTCCTTGCGAGTTAGTTTAGTGGGTTCAAACCGAAGTACCCTACCAATCTCACTCTGCACCATGTTTGCCACCTCATAGCTCTCACATCTCCTGCCATTGATCACCCCATGTGTTGGCATCCTGTCCATGAACTCGACAACGTACGCCGGGTGCGGGTTCATGAAGTAGTAGAAGTGGTCCATGTACTTGGACCTGCCTGTAGACGTGCCGTAGAACATATTGGACCAGTTCACCAGTGCCACTGGGTAGACCTCATCGACGAGCTCGACGAAAAGTGGGCTGAATCGGAGCAGGTATGGCTCCCTGCACGTAGTGCCCTCAGGGCAAATCACCAAGTCCCCCTTCTGCAGCAAGTACTCCATCCTCCTTTGATCCTCATCTCGGTTTCGGGTCAGCCGGATGGTTTTGATTGGTGACAGGAGCTCGGTGACACGGCTGAGACTGTATGTCACTGCTGATACCTTCTTGTTCAGCATCACTGAGATGTAAACTGGGTCAAGGAGTGTGCGGTGGTTGCATACGTACAGATGACCCTGCGGATTGGGCTGGGCATATGCTCCATGGTTTGTGTTACCAGTGGCAGAGATTGGGGAGTTGATGACGCGGGTTGTAATTCCGGACGCACTCCCAATTGGGAGGGAGATAGAATATGGAAGGATCACAAAGATGAGTGTTCGGAGCACTGTGAGGGGAACAGCAAGCGGGAGCCACATGAACATGGTGAGGGTGGCTTGAGGAGTAGGCCTGAAAGCTAGCCTGCCATCATGGAAGATCAAGGGCCTTGGGTACTGGTCTCTTGGCAAGGTTGACCATTGTTTCTTTTGTTCTGGGGTTACCAAGTAAACCTCCTGCAAATGAGAAGTAACACTTGATTAGCACTCGTGCTCCCATCGCAATGGTATGCTGAGTTTTATGAATCTGTAATGGTTCGTGACTGAAGTAGAATGCAACATGGCTTCAAGGTCAAAGAACTTCCTATTAATAAAGTTAAATTTGGAGATAAAATTCTTAACTACTCCAAAGATTTGAACTTAATATCATCACTTAACTGTATCCAGTAGGAAAACTATTTTAAATTTTAAAGCATCCATGGTTACTTAATAATGTTTCTGCAAAAAGCAGCAGCCATTTCACACTTATAACATATTAATTAGTGAGTATTATAATTTAAATCATACCTCCTGAATTTGAACCCTTTTTTTATCCTTCTCTAGGAACCAGTTATTTCTAATACATAGTTATAATCAAATATTCTGTGGCATGAAGAATATATAGCTAATGATATATATCTATATATATATCTATCTATATATATATATATATATATATTTTTCCTTCGGCGCAAAAGGTCATTTCAAAGTTAATTGCGCTAGTGGTTGTTGGGATCTAGTTACTGTTTGGTTAAACTGATTAATCAAACAAATAGTATATATGTGTAGATCTTGTGTTCTTTTTGGTCCAGGTGATCTCAGAGCGAGAAAGAACTGCATTATGGCCATTACCTATATTGTCGTGATTAATTGTCCTTTAAATAAAGGCAAACTAATTGCAAAGCTAATGAACCTAAAGAGACATGAGTACACCACTGTATTGTCTAGTCATTTCAGTTCAGATATGGACATGCATGCATAGATGTCGCCCCTTCGCACTATCACAAAGGTATTGTATCTGATACCTTTTCTTCTCAAACACGCTTGTATCTGATACTAGATGCATGATCTGTGCATTTATACTAGTTAATTAGATCTTACCATTAGGAATACATGTGTTTCTGCCTTCAACAACCACCAGTGGTACAAAAATGCTTATCTAACTTGTGCAAGTAAGATGTCACGTATATGATGGGGGAAAGTGTAACTGCACTGAATTAAGAAGCACTAAAATTATGCATGTCTTGTGGTCCTGTTTTACACCTGTTCAAAAGTGATACTTAAGAAAAATAGTACTACACTTACAGAATGTGGCTTTGAGCTCATAAAATATGAACTACGTTTGGTTCAGTTATATTATTCTAGTGCATGACTGATTGTCCTAGTGGTTAGGTTTCCAATTCCATGTATACATTCAAATGTAACTTGATTATAATGTGTACAATGTCGCATGGATAATATGTTACATACGAGCATACATACTAAGAGTTAGCTAGAATATTTTTACTGATATCAAGCTATGCTTGACATAATGATCAATCTACATATCCTTTACCTATCCTCTTTCTTTTGTGGATGCATATAAAAATAACTAGATCCATATGCACATGCAATGGTGATTAGTACCAGACAATTGAACACGTTATCAGATGGAAAATAAGCAACAGTCACACTGAAGTTAGTTGGCTCAGAAAATTACAATAAAACCCATCAGATTGAACAATAAAAATAGGGACAAATAAAGAGAGGAGAATGGCATGGATGCAGTATGGAAAACATAGACAAATAATCATGTCATGCACAGCATCTAACCTTGCAGCAAGTGAAGAGCTGGTGATGATTATGGTAAAAATAGCTTGAGCTGCTTCCAAAACCTACCATCTCTGTTCCTTCAAGCTTATCCAGGCTTAGTCTTCTCTCATCCTCCATTTCCAACAGACCAACATAACGCCCTCTCACAATCTTCACCTCCCTTCCCACCACCATCTCCAGGCCTATGTACTCCTTCAGGAAATCCTCCACCATAACCCTAGGGATCATCCTACTCAATCCTACCACCCTCTTGAACCCTCTCACCACCTCAAACCCTTCCCTCCCTATATCCTCTAGAAAATGCTTTGGCAATGTCGCCCGAACGACCCTTCTCACCTTCTCCTCTCTTAACCCCAAGAAGCATAACATGACCATGACCCTTGATTGTACTTCTTGTGTCAAGAAAGAGAGAAGAGGGTAGAGGCATAATAGGACTAGACCTCTAAGGAAACTACCTGCATCTATGGCAACAACGATGAAATAAGGGAGGAGACATTGAGACCTTAGTAGTCCTCCTTCAATATCTAGGATTAGAACTTGGTTTTGAAGCTGATCATCATCTTGGGAGGCTAGTGGGCACCCCTCGATGATCTCAGGATAGGTAGGTATCCCGCTCGTGTTTCGACGATGATGGTGCTGGCCTGGTGGATTCCCAAGTCTCCGACGAACAAAATGGTAGAAGGTGAAAACAGATTTGGAGAATGGCTTGGACGCCATATATGTGTGCACTTGGACGCCCAAGGAGTACTTTGTGCTATGGTAGTTCAATCTAGTTCGGTACAAGCCTTAGGTTGCAATGTGCAACTCTAATAGACTCTCCTAGTCTCCTGTATATATACGCAGCTAAAGTCTATAGCTAGGTGAAAAGGTCATATATAATTGTTACAAGAAAATGCAGTTGTGGTGCCAAAGTAGCTCACAAGTTTGACTTGTCCGACTAGTTTGACATGATACTCTTAGCTCTGTTTCTAGCACTCCGTAAAAAAATTAAACAGGGTTGCTTAAGCCTCACGGAGCAGTTAAGGACACTGATTTGTTAAGGATGGTAAACATAAACATTATCTGAGTTTACTAAATGCAATGCCTAGGATAAGAGAGAGTGACAAGCAGTTGACAATAATTTGTACTTGCCAACTAACAGAACTTCGACCTATTTTGAGGAAATTTTTTCTTATAACTCATTCAATTACTCATAGAGTCATAGTGTTAAACCAGTATTGACTTTGGATGGACCGGACTATTTTTTAATCTTTTGATTTTATTCTGAATATCTGTATACAGAAGCTACTCCAAAGTTGTGTTCTAGCCAAACTCTCTTTACTTGGAAGAAGTAGAAATAACAATAATTCTTTTTTTAAAATAATGGGAAATACCAATACTTCAACCATGACAGTGAGAAATGCGTGTTTTCATCCTGGTAATAGTTTAGGAGAGGCGGTACGAAATAAAATGGTATATGTTTTGCAAAGGTCTCCCGTTCTTTGTTCAACCCTGGAAGAAACCTAGCTGAGGATGACGTCTCACCTAAAAGCCAAAGGATCGAGGTACGCATATGTGCGTTGTCGATATGATATTACCTTGCCGCTTGCTTCTTGCATAGGTGTCCTGCAAAGTTAAATTTGATATTCGCAGAGTTAAAAGTTTAATTTTGTACGTTTTTAATATTGCAGAGATCTTTTAGGGAACCCCTTTTTTTGGAAGCGAGGTAAGAGCACTGCTAATTTCTTTAAGAGAGGAAAAGTTCATAAAGTCTTTTAACTATATTTGGGCTTATTAGAAAACTGGACCACCAAGTGACCCGACAAGAACGATGACAGGCTAAGCATCAGGCAACTTCTAATCTGGCAGACACCAACCATCATTTCTTTAACATTCAGCTTACTGATTGGTGATGATCCTCCTGGATGAGAAAAGCAACCCGTTGATGATCAAGCTCCTGGCGATGAAAACTCTAACGATCTCTCTCTTCCAAAACGTTCCAGCAGCAGGGGTGTGTGTATTAAAACTTAACTTAAATCCTGGCGCTTTTCCTTGGAACATACCTCAAGGCTGTACCCCAAATTCCCAATTCCCACCATGTGAGTATCCTGTTAGTTGAGTCCTGAAGGTTTGGTACCTGCAAACGGTACCACTCATTAATCAATTGCCAAAGTTGTTTTTATATTGATACAATCCCAGCAAAGGGTGTTCTCATTTTTTTTTCTCATGGTTCCTCGTCCTGAGATTTGAAGATTGTCCAGCAAGAGTCGTACTTAAACACTAAATAGAAAAATAACTTGTTGTTTATTACAAATGATTGTGATCCAAAGGGAAACAAAATGCCAGTGGTTAAAGTGCTCCTGTTCGACCTGTACCCATGTTATTGGCCATATGATTTTAGTAATCAGTGAGCTTCCGATCTACTATTCTAAATTTGCCTGGGGAAGCCAATCTTCCGGCATAACTTGGTTGGTCTCGGCTTAGCTGATATAATCTCCTCTCTCCATTCCAAATTACATTTCTTTTTATTTTTTCTAAATACATAGCTTTTCTATGTAAAAGATAAAAGTCAAAATAAATTATAATTTGGAACGAAGAGAGTAACTAGCAACTCTTTAGCACCTGAATCTGAAGTCTCGCCAAGAATTTACCAACCATTGCCGCCGAATTGTATCCATCTAATCTTAAAGTAGATGTATTAGAAAAGGTCAAGATTTTACGAGCGGCTTGTGTAGTCATGTTGGACTCGTGCACTCTCCATTTCTTGAGATCCGCTCCCCTGGCAACAAACCAGCTCCGAGCCATCCTCATTCGAATTTGCGAGCCGACACCTCGAGTGGGCTTTTTTTTTTGAGTACCCAAGCTGTAGATTTTGAGTACATATTTCATTTAGAACGCGTGAGCATGGAGTGGAGTCTCATGAAGATATTCATGCATGATAGGATACATGGATGCCTTTTTTTCTAGTGAACTGAATCATCTTATTCTTGCTTTCATAAATGAGTAAGTGACGATCTTACACATTAACTGTGGGATGTAAGACATGATCAAACATTTTCTAGTCCGGAAAATCATGTGCACCATCTTCTTTTCCGCCTAACAACCAAAGCATAACTATGCATAAAAACCCTTGATAATGATGCATAACACCTATCAGAATCGCGAAATTATGTAAGCTAGAGTCCTCGCTACTGTTTGAATTTAATCACGCATGTTACCAAAATAGGAAAAATCGTTAGTAATTAGTGACCCTTCCATGGGCAATATATATTGGATGTGCAGAACGCATGAGTATGGCGTGGAGTCTCACGAAGAAAATGCATGCATGATGTGGATACATGGATGCTAGTGAACTGAACCATCTTATTCTTGCTTTATGAATACTCCATCCGTTCTTAATATATGACGCCGTTGACTTTTTACTCCAACTTTGACCACCAATATCTATTAAACGAGTTAGTTAACTAAAGTAAAATGTGTATCATTATGTCTATTATCAAATGTACTTTAGATTTAACTTGTAGGTTTATCTATTTCCAAAAATATTTGTAGAAAAGACGAACAGTCAAACAAATGAAAAAAGCCAACCGCGTCATGTATTTAAGAACGGAGGGAGTAAGCGATCATAAGCTGCGGGATGTAACATGTAAGACACATTTCAATCATATCCTAGTTCGGAAAATCATGTGCACCATCTTTTTTTTCCACCTAACAGTAACAGTATACCAAAGCATAACTGCATAAGAACCCTGATAATGGTGCATAACGGCTACCAGAATTGCGAATTGTGTAAGCTAGACCTCTCGCTATCGTTGGGATTTAATCATGCATGTTACCAAAACAGGAAAAAATCATTATTAATTAGTTTTTTTATCTGGGTGAGGTGACTTTTCCATGGGCAACACACACACGATTTTGGTTAGGATGAGTAATCATTATTGACAGAAATCTGGCACATGAAAAAATATGGAAAAACTTACCTAATTGCAGGAACGAAGCATATCATGCAATGGGTGTTGATATAAATCGCGAGTGCGCCAACTTGGGCCGAACCGCAGGAGAATGCCCTTTTGTCAGCATTCGTTTTGGATGAATTTGGCAAATTTGCAGCCAAAGCACGAGGTGAATGGTCCTGATTTGTCAGCAAATTAGAGTGATCAAATTTGGTACAAAGAGACGCAAGACAAGTAGTTGCTCGGAGCAAAGGTGCAACTGTGCGAGACGTGCCACTAAACAATATTGATGATGTGCAGAGCCGCCATGGAAGGCTACATTCCGGTGGCTATCAAATTGGGGGTAACGTGGCATGATGAGGATTGCACTTTTTTTTTATTAGAGATAGTAATTATAGTTGGTGGGGATGACGTTATAGGAGATACACATGGGTGGCCATATCTTAAGGGAAGGTAATGATCTAATGGATTAAAAATTTGAGGTTATAGTATTGTGGTTAGAGAGATTTAAGAGTTAATGATTCTAGTATGTTGATACTCCCACCGTCCCAATTACTATTTACTTTATTTTATCCTAACCAAACTCATCTAACTCTATCTAAATTATACTCCCTCTGTTCTCTTTTGATAGGCATGTCTCCAAAATTCAGATTTTCACAAATAATATTTTTATTTGCCAACAATGTGGATTGAGGCAATAAATTGCATCAACAACGATGAGTCATCACAGCAACCATTGAAGGACTAATGAAAAAAAAGCTTATTTGCATTAATTAGATGATAAGTAGAGTTCTTTTTTTTCTTGGTCATTGTGTCAAGGTGAAATATTCCTATCAAAAGAGAATGGAGGGAGTAGAAAACTAAATGTATTTGTTACAAAAATGTATTCTAAGTGGACCCAATAAAACTAATATAGTAAACTTGGATAACGTTAGATAAATTCAAAGTGTATAGTAATTTGAGATGGAGGGCTCATTTGCAGGAGCACCGAGCGCGCATCCCACTCTGATATTCGAAGGCCCAATTTGGAGTCCGTGTTGGAAGGCCCAAAAGGCCAGAGCCCAAGTCGCTTGGACCAATCCAACATCGATCGAGAGAGCACCTTCTCCTTCGTCCTCCCAGAAACAGCGTTCCGGCGCCGCCGCCGCCGCCGCCCCGTGCGTCTCCCCATTCCATTCCCACCGATCTCCCCCTCTATCCCCATCCCATGGCTCTCGCGTTCGCATCTCACGCGCGCCGCCTCCTCCTCTCCGGCGCTGGAGCTCCGGCGAGATCGTTCCACGCACAGCCCTACCAAGGTACGCCCTCTCCTTCTCCGGCTCCTTAATCTCGTGGCGCTGCTTTCTGGTGACTGGAGCTGGATCCTTGCGGGACGCAGCCAAGGTTGGCGTGGTGGAGTTCCTGAACGGTGTGGGGAAGGGGGTGGAGACGCACGCAGCGAAGCTGGAGGAGGCCGTGGGCGGCGACCTCCAGAGGCTCCTCGAGGCCCGCACGCTAAGGCTCAAGAAGCTCGGCATCCCCTGCAAGCATGTAAGTCGCTAATATGTCTTCGTCGTGTTAGTCCGTGGTTTTTTAGCATTTCGTCATGGGGTCATAGGCATTTGGTCGGATTTTGTTGTATAATGCTATATGATGTTTCAGTAGAAACCTTAGATTGTTGCATCCACACTTAATTTTGTAGATTGCTGTCAAATATCAGTGTGGATAGTTACTGCAATGTTTTCTGATTGAGATGGGAAGCACTTTACTCCATATAACTAGGTTGGCAAAAGTGCGAGGTAACTTTCATGTTTAGAGGTGAACTTGCCATGCTTTCAGGATATTGGCTAGGGTTAGTTTCTATTGATTTATTTTGTTCCAATGGTGTGCCTCCTCGGTTGTATTATTCTATATCCAGCGAGTGACCATGGAAAATGAAAAACTCCAACGTTGCTCCAGGTCTTGTGAAAAGAAGCATGAGAGCGGGTTTTTTTTTATCATTTGTAGTGCGAACTAGTAAAAGATAGTCTGTGCTTTGGGTGCAGCTTACGCTTTGAAATTTTGACAATCCATGAAGAATACAATATTAAAAATGGATCTCTCGACATTATTTAGAACTTGTAGTGAATACTCAACGGTGACTGCAAATCTGATAAGTTGCGATTTCTTATTACTGAGAGCAGGGTTTTTTTGGTTGAAGTTCTCCACTTAGTTTTTAGTTAATATTTTCTGAATGATGTGATATCTTGAGAGCACTGGACCCAAAATTTGTATTCAAGAATGTTGTAAGGAATATATGAATGCCAGCAATGTGCTTTGTTGTTGCACTGTCACTTTGAGACGAACGATGGTTTTATGGACTTCCATTCCCATGACAAATCTGGGCTTGCATAATGTTATTTTTGAAGCACTCGAAAGTCAACAATTTTCATGGTCTGGGAAATTTCCTTGCATTTTGTTTGAGGCAATAGGAACTTAAACTAGAATTTCAAAGCCACATCAAGGCATCAGCAATGTTGCTAGTATTGAAGAAGTGAGTTCCAAACCAGGCTGAAGACATTTTGTTGCTCTCATCTTTAAGTGGAAGGAAATCAGCTGAGTGCTTTTACTGAATTAAATTCTTGAATACTGAAATATGTGGGTTGTTCCTTGGGTTGATTAGGCTGTTTCCAGTGAAATGGTCTACCTTTACTTGAAAAGAATGGAAATGCACTACTTTATAAGTTAATGAGATTTTGCACCTCCTAATTTACATTACTGATCTTCTTTAGATGTTCAGTTCCGAATACTGTTGAGTTCTGAGTAGTATCATCTACAACTGTATCTTTACCTACTGAAAATTTTTGGTTTAGTACACATATTGAGTTTTAGTTCTAGCCATGCTAATTGTGGGTTTTATTCGGCTGGGATAGTATTTAGAGAAAACAATGTTTGGGCTCCTCTCTACTGGTTTTTCATACATATAGTTTTCTTATTTGTGAAAACCAGGTAGAAGTTGGTTTCCATGGAGAACCCATTGTTTGAGTGCTGCAAAAATCGTCTTTTAATGTCCAAGTTTGTCCTATCTATATATTTAATTAAACTATGATTTTGGCAACTAGGCTGTAAATCAAGCTAACCAAATCTTGCTTTACTTGGACCTGATATTGAAACAAAATCCGGTCAACCTCTTGCTAACTGCTTACTTCATTTACTGTGGGTACATGTGAGGTCTTGATTATGAATAATCTTTTCTTGATCGGATAGTGTTCAGCTGTTTAATCGGTATTATTATTATTATTGCTAATCCAAATTGTTAATCTATTATATATCTGATTTCAACCCTATAATGCAGAGGAAGTTGATCTTGAGTTTTGCTCACAAGTATCGTCTTGGTCTCTGGAAGCCCCGGGCAGAACCAAGGAAAGTAGAATGAAGTAGGCTTGTTCTTGAAATGCTCAAAACAATCTGCTGTTGTTGGCTCCAAGCATGTTTGAGACATTGAATAGTTGCTTTGTACTTTGGAAGCTGCAATCTTTGTTCTCTCTCCATGCTCATTTGTAACCATTCGCTCCTTTTTGTAACAACAAACATTACCAATAACACGCACAGTCCCCGGTAGTGGTTTATCACTTCATTTGTTACTTAGGCCTTTTTACCAACAACATTGCTGTTTTGTCTGTGCACTCTAAAGAAATTGATTAGGTTCAAGTTGGATGAGACAATTCAGTCACTATTCTGTTTCTGAAACCAAACACCGAAATTCCCCATCATATTGCGGCAGCAGATGCAGAAAGAGACGTCACTGATCACTCGACTTGTCTCATCATCCTGTATGTGCCACTACGGTGTTCTTTCAAGTTGCAAATGCGCATCACTTGTTTGGGACGCGATAAACTCAGACTTTTAACTTCAAGTGGTTCGCAGAGCAGTCAGCATCCAGTGACACAGTCCATTCAAAAAAAGTCGGAGCATACCGCAGTTCATTATTGTAGTGTGTAAATTATCTGACAGACGGCTATAAAAACAAAGACGTGCACGTTTCATGTCATGATGCATCACAATATTTTGTTTTATTTTTCCTACAAGCAATCACAAAGTTTTTCTAGTAATTGACTCTTCACCTCTCCTGCCAGATTCGTTTAAAAAAAAATAACACAATACTACTTCACAACTAGATCCTCAAAGCATCCATGTGGCTCCTCCGTCCATCGAGCTTCGCCGCGAAGAAGCTCTTCATGAAGTCCATGTACTCCATGGATTTGTACCGTGCCCCGCCGCTGTCTTTCTTCACCAGCTCCGGCAGTGGGCCGATCGTCGTGTCGGGGCACGGCTGATGGAACACCGCCGCCGAGATGCGGTCTTTGTCAGGGTGGACCACGGCCCTGTGCTCAATGCTTCTGTATCTCCCATTGCTTAGAATCTGCCCATGACAGACTAGTTGATTAGCCAAACTGCACAAGGCAAATGCAATATGGAGCAGTAAACTGGTAGATCAAGTGTTCAGTTCACAACGTCCAGTAAAAGCATATGTTAATTGCTACCATGTACTCCATAAACTAATATAAAAACGAAATGATTTAGTGCTAATTACCTCCAGTATGTCGCCGACGGTGACGACGAAAGCGCCGGGCAGAGGGTCAACGGCGAGCCACCTGCCGTCCTTCCTGATCTGCAGGCCCTGCACATCGTTGACGTGGAGCAGCAGCGCCAGGCCAGTGGCGTCGGTGTGCGGCGACAGCCCGAGCACGTCGCTGGCCTGCCGGCACGGCGGGTAGTAGGTCGTCCTCATGCTCTGCGGCAGCCCCCGGAACGCCTCCGAGAGGCGCTCCGGCGCCACGCCCAGGTCCGCGGCCATGGACCGCAGCAAGGACGCCGCCACCCTCGCCGTCTCCGCCGCGTACCTGTCGACGGAGCCCGTGAAGGACGGCGGCCGGGCGGGCCAGAACCTCGGGTCCCGCTCCTCCCTGGGGCTGATCATGAGGTAGATCATGTCCGCCCAGTCCAGCTTCTGCGTCTCGGAGAAGACGAACGCCTGGCCGTACCCCTCGAGGCCGCCCGGAACCTGCGCGTGCGCCTTCTTGGCTTCCAGCGGGAGGTTGAAGAACTCGGTGATGTCCCTCTTCACGTCCTGGAGCACCTCGTCCGGCACACCGTGGTTGACGAGCTGCAGGCAGTGCGTTCTGTGAGAGACACCATAACGAAAGCAAGTTGAATCTGTTTGGAAACGTAGGATTTTCTTAGATTTTCCACACAAAATAACTACAGTCACTACAAACAAGAAAGGATATTGCCCGTGTTCCAAATTACACGTAGAAAACCTGAAAGAAACCCCAGTGCTGACAGGCATCTCCGAGGTTCGCGAGCTCCTCTTCCGAGGACCGTGGGTCAAGCAACCTGCTGAGGTCGACGACCGGGATGGCGCGGCCGGCGACGACCTCCTCGGCGGCGGTCTCCTCCTTCCTGACGTACCGGTCAGGCACCCGCTCGCCTGATCCGTTCCAAGTCTGGGCGAGTTCCTGCACGTTGGGCACCTGCAGGGACGCTCCTGCTTTCGCATGCGCCATTGACGATCTGGTTTTTCCTCTCCTCTCTCTTTTTTTTGAACGAATGTTTTTCCTCTCCCCTCTGCACAAGAGCAGGTGGATGATAGCGGGCAGCTGAAATCTTTCACTACAGGACGTATTTTTATATTAGGAAGAAAACATAGAGTGATATTTCAGTGGCATATATGGGATTCCAAAAAATTCGGTGGTATATAATAGAAGTTTTCCAATATGATATTGGTGGCCGAAGATCAATCGCTCGTGATCGAGACATAATATCTGTTTCATAAAATAACAATCCGCAGTAGTGGCACGTACGGATAAGACTACCGGCACGTACTGCGGCTGCGAGAGAGATATTATATTCTCTTTATATAATAGAAGTTTTATTCTGATTGATGACTCTTATATTCCTTTTTTTTAAGTGAGAACTCACAATATTCTCTTGTAAAATGCCAGGGATGTTGGAAGTAAGGCTAATCCCAGTGGGAGTTTCATAGAGGTTTCATGCACATTAAATACGGTGACACATCAGCATATGTGATGACATGGCATGGTAGTTATGAAGTGAGAGAGGGAAAGAGTTTCATCAAAATGAAACTGTGTATACACTATTTTCAAGACTATGAAACCTATTGAAACTTGCATTGGGGGCTATAGAGTTTCATTTCATCTAATCATATGCAATCACATGCCTCACAATTAAATGTCATGGGCATCCTATGAAATCGTGAAATGAAACTGTGAATACTCCCTGTTTCATTCATAAGAATACACCTCATAGGATGATGTGGCATCCTTGAAAATAGTGCAATGAAACCTTGCACTGGGACTAGCCTAACAACCGTGCTTTTTTTTTAAAGAAACTAACAACCGTGAAGGGTTCAAATGAACATTTTTAATGGACAATATGCACGTCGTGACGAGGCATCGGTGCAGACTGCCGGTTGGTGCATTAGCAGCCGAGCGTGGCACTGACCCGTGATGCCAATGCTTTATACCTGTCCACAGAGACCATTTTGGCTTTTCTCTGTTAACACTTTTAGTAATTGTGAGTGGAAACTTGTTTAGTAATTGTGAGTGGAAACTTGTCTTGTGATGTTACTATAAATGTTATGGAACTTGTGTCAAAATATAACCACTGTCTTACCATGATTGATGGAAATTGAAATCTTAAGAGTATTGTCTTGTTTGTATTTATTGAAATCCGATAAATCTGTACTTGCTGGTTTGGGGTAAATATAAAGCACATGCGGTTCCCTATGACATAGGTACGTGGAAAACGAATTTTAAGAAGAACACATAGAAATCGTTATTCCCATACGTTTGACATAAGCAACCGCTAAGGTGGCTAAAGTAAGTGTCCGCCTGGGCAATCTATTTTGTGCATCAAATTTTACAAGCCTTTGGTCAGATGCTGGCCTAGGCCAAAAAGTAAAGAAAAAACGCTGTACAGATTATGCCTACTCTTAAAAAATTGGTGATCGCTCCCAAATGTTTGGCTCCTGCTAGCACCCAGCACCGCACTTCCTCCTTTATCTTTCTGAATAGTTGGTCATGTTGAAGAAATGTTCGCTGAAAAACTCTCGCGTTGCGCTCTTTCCACGGCTCCCAGCAGACCATAATTATCAAAGATCGCCATCCCTTCAGAGGATCTCCAGTCATGGAGCCTACAGCTGACCACCAGTCATCTATGGACGTGAATGCCATCCAGTCCCCTCTTGAGGGAACGTGTGCTGCATTCCAGCTGAAGATGTTGTTCCATAAGGCCAGTCTATAGTGGCATTGGGTGAAAACGAGAAGTATGTTCTCATCTTGGGTATGGCAGAGCATGCATACTTTTTTGTTCGACCATCCTCACTTGATCAGACGATCTGCCGTCCATAGCCGATCCTGAAACGCTAGCCATGAAAAGAATTTGCACTTTGGCGGTGCCCAAACACGCCAGATCAGATGCTCCATGGGCGAGATTGTCGATCCTAGGAACTGAGCCTCGTAGGCCGACGCCGTCGTGTGCTCGCCGTGTTTGGTGAATTTCCAGAAGATTGAATCCGGTGATTCAGGGATGAGTTGCACGCCTCTTAGTCGTTCCCAGAGTTGGGTGAATTTCGAAAGTTGTGTGGCTGAGTTTATGCGCACAACATCGATGTCGTGGATCCACGCATCATTGGACATCGCGTTCTGGATGGTTCTCCTTTTCTTTTTTGAGATTTTGTAGATAGTAGGCGCTATTTGCTTCGGTGCGACACCCTGTAGCCAGGCGGATTCCTAGAATTTGGCCGTTTCTCCATTGCCTATTGTGATTGTGTGGTGACGGCGGCAAATAGACAATGATCCTTTTCGTTACATGGAATTGGCATGTCGAACTATGGCTTGTCCCATTCCTTCCATTCTTGCCATAGCCAACGAAGTCGCAGGGCATGTGCAAATTTTTTCAGGTTCAGGATCCCTAGACCTCCTAACCTGGTCGGCCAGCAAGCTTTTGACGTCGTGACCTTGCATTTTCCTCCCACGATTTGGTCCATACCCGTCCAAAGGAATCTTTTGCAACGTTTGTCGATTTCCTCAAGAATCTCAGCCAGAGCGTTTAAGGCGGATATTTAGTAGATCGGTTGAGACGGCAGGACTGCCTTGACCACCTCCCTGCCGGCGTGAAAAATTTCCCCAGCCAGTTTGCTAGTCTACTGTTTGCTTTGTTGGATAATGGTTGAAAGTCTACTTTTTTCAATCTGCCAGGTGAGAGTGGCAGGCCTAGATACTTGATCGGGAACGTTGTTCTTGCAGCTGGGAATGGAGTGAGGATTGCATCTAGGTCGATTCCAGCACAGTGTATAGGTGAGATAGAACTCTTCTGCACGTTTGTGTGTAGCTCTGTTACACGTCCAAAATTGTCCAGCAACTCTTTGATATTTGAGACATCCCTTGCTTTCGGATTAAGGAAGATTACGGCATCATCGGTGTATAGTGATAGATGTAAATGCGCACATTTGCCTCGGAGCTTCATTAGTGCTTTTTTCTCAGTCGCAATGTCGAGAAGCTCCTGCAACAGGTCAATTGTGAGGACAAACAGGAGGGGTGAGAGGGGGTCACCTTGACGCAGACCTCTTCCATGTTGAATGCCATCCCCTGGAGCACCGTTCACGAGGACTTTGGAGGTGGCTGTGCTCAGAAGCGTAGATACCCAACTTCTCCACCTTGAGGGGAAACCGCAGTGACATAGGAGGTCTAGGAGGTAGTCCTAGCGGACCAAGTCAAACGCTTTCGAGATATCAAGCTTGAGGAGCGTTGGGGTTTGTGAAGTGTGAAACCGTCAGCTAGGTTGCGGACGTACATGAAGTTATCGTGAATAGCCCTCTTCTTGATGAATGCACTTTGGCTGTTGGAAATGAGTGTGTTCATGTGGGGTTGAAGACGCAGGGCCAACATTTTTGTTATGACTTTTGCTATCCCATGAATGAGACTTATAGGACGAAAATCCGATATATTATCGCCGCCCTCTTTTTTGGGGATGAGAATTATGTTGGCCGTATTGAGTATGTCGAAGAAGTTGTGCCTCTGGCCATGGAAGGCATGTATAAGGCTCATTAGCTCCCCTTTGATCGTTTCCCAGTATTTGACGAAAAAATTGATTGTGAATTCATTCGGACCAAGGGCTTTATCTTTGGGCATAAGCTTGAGGGCCCATTTAACCTCCTCCTCTGTGAAGTCGTCATCGAGGGCAGTTAGATCAATGGTCGGCTGTGGGAGGAGATTCTGGTTGAAGTCAAGATCGCGATTCAGGGGCGGGCCAAGTACATTCTCATAGTGGTTATGAGCGATGATTCAGGGGTGGGCCAAGTACATTCTCATAGTGGTTATGAGCGATGAGAGCCTTCTCCTGATGTGTGGTTGCCCATCCATTGGCTGATGAAGTTTTTTCGCCGTCTCGAATTAACCTTTAGGTGGAAGAAATGCGTGTTAGCATCTCCTAGTTTGAGGTTCATTATGCGGGAGCATTGTCTCTTGCAGAGTCGTTCTACGATTGCTAACCCAGGACGTACTTCTTTAATTTAGCACGCAGCATAAACTCATCGTCTGTCAAGGTTCTTGTTTCTTGTGCTATGTCAAGGACCGATTGTGCCATATGAAACTGCAGTTTTGCTTCTGAAAACATAGTCTTACTCCATTTTCTGAGGGCTTTCGCAGTAGCTGCCAGACAGAAATTTAGGCGATGCACCGGGTTCGTGTGAGTGTTTGGGGCTGACTATGCTTGCTGAACAACTTGAAGGAAACCAGGCATTGCAGTTCAGAAGTTCTCGAATCTAAAAGGTCTAGGTCTGGGCGGGCTCTCATGGTTAGAGAGGAGTAGTGGACAGTGATCAGAAAGAGAGGTCGACAGCGCCTGAAGGACGTGGGAAGCGAAAGTGATGCCACAGGCTTCATTACATAAAACTCTATCAAGCCGCACTAGGGTTGAGTTTCGCCTCTCGCTGCTCCATATTTTTTTAATTAAGGAAAATATCCGGTCTTGAACATTCACATGTGAACGTCGACGACCACAAGGGAACCATCCGGCCACAAAGCTAGAAAATACAAGAGTACTTAGACTCCACGCCTCAAGACGAGGAACAAAGAAAACAAGAAAGAAAGAGCCTAAGAAAGAAAGCTAGAAAGACAAAGCTTCAAACTTCTTCTATACTCTTGCTTCAACTTTGCCTTAGGCCTTGCCTTAGGGTTGGGTTTCACCTCTCGTTGCTCCATGTGAATTTCCTATTTTGCAGATGGACTTCCTTCATATTGCAGAGGTTGAGAGTGGCTCTGAAATTGCGCATTCGTCTCAGATTTAGGTTTGTGTTATTCTTGTCACGGGCTCGGTAAATTAAATTGAAGTCGCTGAGGATGAGCCATTTTACGTTTTGTTGCAGGCTAATGCTTCGAATTTCAGCTAGGAAGCCTGATTTTTCATTGTCTCTCGTCGGACCGTAGACCGTTGTGAGCAGAAAGGATAGGTCAGACGCCTTTATTGTTATCGTCGCCCTGATGGAGTATGTTTGTATGGAAATGTTTTAGATATCAACAAAGTTGTCGTTCCACAACAGGAGGATCCCCCCATGCTTGGCTGAAATTCCTCTCGCTGATAGGTACGAGAATTTGTCTAATCTGAATCCCCCAAGGTACTGAACAAGGTGCGCATCAATGTTTCGCATTTTGATCTCTTTTAGACAAACAATATGGCATGATGATGAGGTTAGCGTTTCTTGAACCGTCGATCGTCTCGCTTCAGAATTAAGTCCTCTCACATTCCAATACAAACAAGACGTGAGGATCTGGCTTCGAATTCAGCTTCAAAATGCAAGTAGACATGCAGTAGCAGTAGCGCTTCAAAATGCAAGTAGACATGCAGTAGCAGTAGCAGTGCAATGGAGGAAGCAACAAGTGGAGTCTAGCAGCATACGACCGAAAGTTGTTCATGCACGACAGGAGAAGGAGCTCGGTGCCTCTGAAGACCCCACGCAGAGGGTTGCACTGAGCCACGAAGACGAAAACAAACCGGTACATTGTTCTGTAACGATACATGGCGATGAAGTGGCTCAAATACAGGGAGGGATGTAGCATATTAGACATTGCCGTCTACCTCCGGCAGACCATCTGCCGCTTCTGGGCCGCCAAGCTTGATCAAGGCCGCGGTCGCGCTGCATATGTCGTCGTCGTCGAGGCGGAACAGGGCCGTCAGTGCTGCCACAATGAACTGCGGCATCGGACCCTTGAAGGAGGCGACAAATTCTTGGATGGCTTGTTCTTCCGGCATGAGATCATCCTTGATGTAGCCAAGGCGACGACAGAGGACGACGTTGGCCCGCTATTCCGCCGTCAGGTGCTTCAATCTGCTGCACGCCTGCCTTTTGCTGCGGCGCAGGCTGGTCGCGGTGACCACCGGCTTCTTGAGACGCCGCCCTCTCTTGCCGGGAGATGGAGGTGGCTGAGCGAGGATTCCCTGTTCCGGTGTGACGAAGAGGTCAGCGACGCCGCCAAGGCGCTCACCTGTGTTGCTTGCAGAGGCGGCAGCGGGAGTAGACGGGCAGACCTGGGTAGGAGTCGTTGCCGCCGTTGTCGTCAGCATCTCCGACCCCGCTTGGGGCGTAGCCGCCGCCGTCGGCGTCTCCGGCAGAGCTTGGGGTGGGGGCACATCCTCCTTGTTCAGCTGCACCGCACCGGCCAGCATGTTGGAGAGGGCTTCATCAACCTCCTGGATCGTTGGTGAGTTGAGAGGCGGCAGGGCACACTTGATTCTGTGGAACACACGGTTGACGGGTATAGGAGGATGCGAACTCGCTGGGGGTACCTAGGAGGCCGGAATTGCTGTTGAAGTCGAACCAGGCATCATTCCTCGGATCATCGGCCAGGTGCGCTATGTTTGCTGAACAGCTCAAGTGGGGAGTGAGGGGAAGCATGCTGCCCTGGTGCTCTGCAGGTTGAAGATCTTGCTGGGAGCGCTCGTAGTAGTGCTGAAAAGTAAATTTTTAACCTTTAGCCTCTCTCGTAGTATGTTGTCAATTGCTATAGAATAAATATCATCTTAAAAATTATTACAAAACAAACGTATTGGTGTACAACTTTTGTATATAATTTTGGGCTAATCCTTGGACAAAATTTCAAAAGTTGAATAAAAGTACGGCTTTGCATCAATAGACTGAGTGAGTATTTTAGGTAAACTCAGCCTAGCTATCAATTATCAGTAACGTATTGTCCGATCTATTCGACATTTTATTTTGCCCATTTGGAGGATGGAACTGGAAGTCGACTAATACTAAATCCTGAAGTGGTCGAGGTGGCTCTTTCGTCCATCGAGCTTCGCCGAGAAGAAATGCCTCATGAATTCCGCGTAGCCCACCGATTTGTACCGTGCTCCGCTGCCGTCTTTCTTCACGAGCTCCGGCAGGGGTTCGACCATTATGCTGTGCCGCGGCTGATGGAACATCGCCGCCGCGATGCGCTCTTTGTCCGGGTTCACCACAGCTCTGTGCTCAACGCTTCTGTACTTCCCGTTGCTTAGGATCTGCAGGTCGCAATCCCTCACACGAGTCAGCAAGGAGTAAGATAATATGGAGTAGCACTCACACTAGTGCTACCTTCTATTTACCTTTTTTTGGTTGCTTAGATAACGAGTAAGTGTTAAATAATGCACATTTTACTATTACTTTTTCTGGTCTCGTCCAATGGTATGAGCTACTACCTAGCTCTAAGCACTCTAAGAGATAACCCTTCCAATGATCTAGCTTTTAGCACATAGCTCATAGTTTGAATGACCTCACACGTCATCCCTATATAATCTTGAAGTGTGTGTATGAGACTATCTCTTGATCAAAAGACAGTTCTTATCTCTCTCCTATTAAAATATGGGAAAATATTGTACGAGGTAGCTAAACAGTGACCATTGGAGGAGGCCTAAGGAATAACATTTTTTTTGCGAGCACATTTTACTATTACTTGCCTCGATTATGTCACCGACGCTGACAATGAGTGCGCCGTCGAGAGGTTCAATGGCGAGCCACTTGCCGTCGTCGTCCCTCCTGATCTGCAGGCCCTGCACGTCGTTGACGTGGAGCAGCACCGTCATGGCGCAGGCGTCCGTGTGCGGCGACAGGCCAATCACGTCGCCGGCCTGCCGGCACGGCGGGTAGTAGGTCACCTTCATGGTCTGCGGCTGGCCCCCGAACATCTCCAGGAGGCGGTCCGGCTCCACCCCCATGTCCACCGCCATGAACCGGAGCAAGCACGACACCACCTTCGCCGCCTCCGCCGAGTACCGATCCACGGAGCTCCTGCAGACACGCATTGGCGGTGGGTATGATCAACAGATCGAAGAAACGGATCGGAGTCGAGTCGCCGGCCGCCGGCGGCCGACCGGTGCACGTCAAGAAGAGTCGTCGCGACCTGAGAGACGGAGGGTCGACGGGCCAGAATCGCATGTCCCGCGACTCGACGGGGCGGAGCATGAGGTAGAGCATGTCCGACCAGTCCAGCTTCTGGGTCTCGGAGAAGACGAAGACCTGGCCGTACCCCTCGAGGCCGTCCGGTAGCTTCGCGTGCGCATTCTTGGCCTCGAGCGGCAGCTTGAAGAACTCGGCTATGTCTCTCTTCACGTCCCGGATCACGTCGTCCGGAACTCCATGGTTGATGAGCTTCATTCATGCAGGTAGAACCTCAGTGACACCGACGAGAATCACCATTTGGATAGCAAGAACCTGACAGGAAATTAAATTGCTCTGTTCTCGTACCTGAAAGAAACCCTGCTGGCAGGCCGAGCCGAGGTTTGCGAGCTCCTCTTCCGACGACCGCGGGTCGAGCAGCCTGCCGAGATCGACGACCGGGAGCGCGTGGCCGGCGGCGACGACCGCGTCGGCCTCATCCGTCCTGACGTACCGTGGTGGCACCTGCTCGCCTGATCCGTTCCAGGTCTGAGCGAGCACCTGCACGTTGGGCACCTCCAGATGACCTCCTGCATTCGCGTGCGCCATCGATTGATTTGGTTCCTAGCTCTCTCTCCTTCCTGCCGTAGTGAATTTCTCTTTTAAACTACTGGTGATTATGCTGGCATGTATAGGCTAATCAGTCTCCCTCTATCTGCTTTACTTTACGTTTAAATTCTGATCAGTCAAAGAAAGATAAGGAAAAGCCGTCTGCATAGTATATGGGCAGGTGCAATTATTGCCGTAATTATTAAAACGTACTACCGTAGACAATATTCACATGATTCCACTAGAGACAACAAAAAATTATTGTGCAAGACCGCCATTTCTTTCCTGGTGGGCAGGTGCAAGATCGCTTTCTGACATAGGTTATCCATTTTTGTAAGAATCATTCGAATTATTTCTTCACAAAGAAAGATGGAGTACCAACATTATTGCAGCATTCCACATACTGTATGCGTATGGGCGTATGATACTGAGTAGACAGTCAACGTTCAAACTCCAATCCTGATTTTCTGACAATATTTCCCTACGAAATGTCATGACACTGGCTGAAGGCTAGGTAGGTTCAGACGACTGCGAAGAGCATGCGAACGCCGGAGTCCGGACGGACCAGGTATAATTCAATAATTGTACCACCATTTGAACTAGGTGAAATGGCTTAGGTGTCGCATGATAGCCATAGCTCTCTGAGAATATACTACAAATTCAAAGTTTGGCCACCAATTTTGATTGATGGTCTTACAATAGACAATTGTGAGACAGCTAGGTTCACACAACTGCGAAGACGATGCGACGAACGAACTAGTTCCTTTAAATTCATCCAAGCACACTATGTCATCACTAAAGAAGCGATACATCTCTTCCTAATTCTCTCCACTAAAATCACACCCTTTGTATACAATCTTACAAAAGCAGTGCTTAAACCATCATATCAACTCGTGATAATTTACAACATGGTATTACTGTGAGCAATATAGCATGCAAGATCACATAGAAAGGGATGTCGCACTTTAGAGCTGCAGAGGAAATGTGGGTGCTGATAACTGTGACATTCTTCTTGTAAAACTGAATGGAGATAAGACCACCACGTGTTCCAGCTGATGATACAAATGGCCTGTGGAAGCTTATGCTCGCCCCATGCCTTGAGAAAACCCCTGTATAATCAAAGGCAATGAGTTTTCAGGCAGTCCTGTTCCTAACATCATCACTCAGGGTTGATGTAGTCTAACGACTTACAGGGTTTATTTCATCAGCAATCCTGTTCAGTGAGAAGTATCAAATACTTTCTCCGCCCCAAAATATAGCTATATTTGGGTTTGTCCTAAGTTTATAGGAAAAAATATTCATGTCTACAACACGAAATAAGTACACCATGAAAAAATATTTCATGATTGATTTGACAATATTATTTTGGTACATAGGTCTTCATATGTTTGTATATAGATTTGGTCAAAGCTAAGATAGTTTGACCTAAAACAAACCTAAAAGTAGCTATATTTTGTGAGGGATGGAGCTATCAAATCATGAAGTTAGACCACAGACATCAGTAAAACACGCACCGCACAATGGTTTTGGGGGAATAATACAAAATGACAAACATGGATGCAATTGTACAACTGGGTACATGTGAAGGTGTGGTAAAGACAAGCAAAGAAGTAGAACTGACATCCTATCATAGTATTTGAACAACATACTGCACCCATTATTATGTACTTGATAGGACATTTGATTTAGTATGAGCTAAATGCATTTTCAATAGGACAATGTGCCGTGCACTACAAACTTTTAATCACATGTGTACGACAAAATGATAATGCAGAATTCTGAAAGAAGAAAAGAAATGAGATCTTGTGATGGACAGAGGAAGCAGAACCAGATTCTAGAATAGGCATCGACGTGCATACAAGGAGCAGGAAATGCAACTAATCATCAGGCTCAATTGTAAATCAAAATTGCGAACGACATTAGGGTGCAAACCACCACCGTACTTCTTTAGAAACATCACAGTAGTTGTTACTCTCATTCATTCCTTGTTAGATGTTTTAGGGTGGAAAGTGCCCCTTTCATTTGATATTATAGAATTAAAAAAAGGTGAAATGGTTACATTTTCATAAAGAATCCCTACATCATTTAGTGTACGTTCCATTTTTTACAATTTTGACAGTTCATATACATAGTACCATTATGAGCTAGATTGGGAAAATGGAAGCCAAAGATTTTATCTTCTTGCTTAACTACAGGATCACAATAGGCTTACTTATGTAGAGGGGCTCACCTAACAAAATATAAATAAGATTAGTCCAGGTAACACCCTTATAAGAAAACAGATAAGACACCAAATAACTAATTCTTATCTTGGCAAACTAAAAAAATCATTTATTAAAAATAGATATTCTTGTCACGTTAGATGAATCCAAGTAACTAGCCTCATGGTGAGCTGTCGCTCTAGAACATGCAACTGTCCATGCTGCATTACACACATAAACAGGAACACTAAATACCATAGCAAGTATTTAGATTTGTTAATGAAAACTATACTAGTAGATTTCTCATCAAAAGTACTTTGGTATCATTATATTTTGGGCCAGTTCCATCATATAGCATGAAAAGGCAGCAGTCAAAGACATTTACTGCGTGCCTTTTTTGCTAGTTAAAAAAAAGGAATGAAGGTAGTAAATGAAAGACGTCAACATTGAATAAACTACATGCCCTAAGACTAGGTAGTATTATTTTACCACTCAACTCAATAAATGCTTTTACACATATCCTACAGTTCTCACTTAGCAATTGCCAGTAATAAAAGGATGTTGTCTCCAGCCAAAGTCAATTAATAACTGAAGGTATTTGACAACAAAGATGCAGTAGTACACTGAAGGAATTAGTCAAGCACCATTATAGTTGAGAACAGATATTTGACAAGGTATTGATTGCAAAGTGAACGTAAGTATAATTACAGCCAACAGCTGTCACGATGTAATGGCTTGACTAAGAAATTTCTAGCACACAAAGGAGGTCTTGGGAGCCACAAAGGATGATTTATTGCTAAGCGCTGCCAGCGCTGATGAACAAGATTTCAATTGTTAATACAACACAACAATTGTAAACATTTCTCATAGGTTACCAGTCGGTATACCTTGCCAAAGGATGAAGAAGCAGAAGATAACGGTAATAATCAAAGCTACCAGGTTCCCGATGGAAGATGCTGGTTTGGAATTCTTCATCTTCTTCAACGCCTTCATACGCTCAATCCTAGCCCTCTTTAACACCGCAAGCTCAGATAGTTCACTAATGAGCTTCTGATCAGCTGGATCTAATGGTGAAGCAGTTGGTGGTCTTGGAGGTCGTGGTGGCTTCTTGGACCATTTTTTCTTTTCCTTATCGCCAGCTGATTTATCCAAAAGCCCAACCTTAATCTCCCCTTCAGATGTCATAGACTCTCCACTTTTAACAATTGAATCTCGACAGTGTGAAGAGCAGCCAGATATGTGGTGACTCTTATCCTCCTTCAGTGCTACAAGATCATCCCATGAGCCATGCAGCATTGTCTTTGCATGTCCAGCCATTGAATTAATCTTCATCCCATTATTGTCCTCCCTGGGTGGCAAGCAGTTGCCTTTCTCCAAGTCAACCAGCAAATCTTGGTCACGTACTTCATTTATCTCCATTAGCGTGACAGGATTAGTTCCCAACTAGAAATCAACTACCTGCAACAAAACGCCAGATATAAGTCAATCCATATCAAATGCCAGCCAGCTATAAAAATGTATGCAAGGATCAAAAGGGTCAAAGGGATAACAAATCCAACTTCTCACAAAATAACAAAATCAAAGTAACAATCAAAACTTGCAGCATAGCTAAAACAAGAGAGACATACGGTAAACAAAACAAGCACACAAGTCAGTATATGAGGTTGTACACAAAGGGAGCACTTTTCCTTAACTGTAACAGTTCAAAATGAAAAAAAAAAGATCAGTATTCAGTAGGGAAGACTTAAGCTGAAAGGATCAAGTGGATGGAGAACAAGCTGAAGCCCAGAAGTTTTGAAACTTCACCAAGGGAGTACTTACACAAAACAGCATACCACTTACCTGAAAAATACTTGACAACAACATTGCCAAAATACCTACTAAATCAACAGATAAGCCAGTAGCTTGCATATATATTCAACTTCTTTGACCAGAAATGACTTCAGCTCTTTTTACTGAACACAAGATGGATCAAAAGGGTGAAAATAAAAGGCAGAAACTGGTAAACAAATATAATAGACAAATTCAACCACTGGAGCCAATTGCCACTGCATAAAACATGTAGAAATAACAACAGGAATACAGGATCACACTATAAACAAGCTAAGCGACAATCCAGGCAAGCTGTTTTAGACAGCCCAAAACACCTTTCCCGGATATGAACTATGATTCAAAAAAGGATAAATTCTCATCATGCCATTGCATATGTCTTGAATTTGAAATTTGACACTCGGTGACTGAGGCAGGCTCAGTGACACACCACTGGCAAATTTCAGATTGCATATTATTCCAATGGCAAAATTCTGATTGTCCCTATGCTTGCAAATGTATTACTCTGAATCCAATTGTCTACATGCTTCCAACTCAGACAGAACCAACCTCCAAAATAAATTAGACACAGAAAGAGAGAAAAATCCAAAAGGCATACATGCACTGTTTGTCCACAAGCTTCACAAAATTCTCTCTTAGACTCACATAGCTTATAAACAATACAAAAGTTATCAGCACAAAAGAGAACTCTAGGAAGTTAACTTAATCTTCGAAAATAAACAAAATGGAATCTTCTAGTCCAATAAGATCCCCAAGCAATCGAGTTCACAAAACTACTATCTCTGGTTCCAAATAAAAGTTCATTCAACATTGTTAATGATCAAATAGTTTTAGCTTTGACCATAAAGTAATTTTGAAAAGATCATCATGAAAATTACTTTCAAAATATGTAACCCTTTCCATTTAAAGAAATATATTTCTGTAGATATTACGAGTCATCATATCATAAATATTCGTTGCATATAAAAACGCAAGAAACCCATGGGAAACATATCAGTGCAACAGTCATCGAGAAATGGTTAAACATGGAGCCAACTAAAACCTTACAATCTGCACTATGTTTGTTACAGGTGTGGATTAGTGCCCCTAAGGGTCACCACCAACGATCCGCTTTATTTCAATTATGATATTACTAGTTTCCCAAATTGTATCACATTTTGCTAAGTAGTAATATTAATTGAACTAAAGCTGATCTTAGGGTTACCAATTCGCATCCCTAGCAGCTGCAGAATCCTGATTCACCTACCAAGCTCCCCTCTCAGAATCATAAGTCCGGTGCTCATGGAGCAACGAATCAGTGAAGGATAATTTGAGAGTGGACGAATACGGATTTGCCTTAATCTCGCCTCCTGTCCAGTTTTCGCTGTTTCCCCCTTTGAGAAAGGTTCAGTCTCCACTCATGAGTGATGAGAAATTGAGAATTAGGGAATCCTCAGTGCCAGGGGCGGACCCAGTATAGGACATGGGTGTACACATGTACACCCAATAACTGTTGCAAAAAGATCGAATTTAGTAGGTAAAATCATGGTCAGATCCGAATACAAATACCATACGTTAGGGGTTTGGGTGTTTGATTTCGCGCAGCAGGATGGGAAGGGAGGGGAATAGGCAGGCATACCCCTGTCGGATGTTCGTCGCCGGCGAAGCGCCCGTCGCTCGACGAACAATGGGCAGCGCAACTCGCCCTGTCGTCGCCGCTAGGAAAGGAAGACCGAGGTCGAGAGAGAGAGCAGAGAAGTCGTGGGAAAGGAGGGTGCTGCCGCACCACCCGTACTCGAGCTGCAGCTGGGCAGGGGAGTGTGGAGGGCGGCGCACGGGCCGACCGCGTGGAGAGCGGCGCGCGCTGGGGGAGCGAAGGGAGGAGATGGGTCGCGGGAAGGAAGAAGACCGTAGCAGACGCCGTCTCACGGGCCGGTTTGGTTCGACCAATTTCGTGGGAGGGACGGGGAAGGACTCCATAATTTTAAGTCCATTATACTAGTCTAGAAATCTAAAATAAATTAATATTTCAACCTAACAAATTTAACAACTTCGAAAATAACATAATCAACATCAATATTTTGTAGAAAGTGGTACAGTCAACATTTTTCATAGGCTAAGTATAACAGATTCAACATTTTTCAAAGCAAAGAGCAACATTTTCGAAATGCTAGTTTTTTTATTTCTTCTTCCCCAAAGTCAGTAGGTGGAGGGCCGCTGTGGCAAGTACTAGCAGCACGCTGTGGAGATAGATGATATCGATAGGTCACAATGGTGGACATAGTATGAATAAGCGCTCGCAATGAACACGGGCATCCACGGCGGGACGGTGTGCACGAGGCACCGCAACAAGCACGGGAGGTGCATGGCGGAGGCGGCACCAATGGACGGCAGCAAGGGCGGGGCGTGCAGCGAGCACGAGCGGTCCGAATTTGATATAAATATTTAGTCTTTTATTTTTTTCAAAGTATTACCTTAACATAATACGTTGTTTCACCTCTAAAAATTTTTACTTTGTGAAGAATACTTTTAAAATATCATTGAAATAAAATAGATATATACATCTTTCAAGATAGTATAAAATAATATAAAGATTTTTTTTTTCTTTTAATGATGGTTCTAGATAAAAGTTTTTTTAACAAAAATATCACCATCGCTAAAAAAAAGAAAGTGAACATTTTTAAATAAGATATTATAAAAGCACTAGTTATTTTTATAATTTGGCCAACGCAACTACACTGTAGTCTATTTAATTTTCGACGAAGACAACCAACAATGATTTCCTTATCACTAAAGTTTGGGAGTTGCCGTGACATCTCTCACAATATGTGGTGACCTGTGGAACTTATATTTAGTCAAAAAGTTAAAAATGTATTTAAAGAAACACAACTTGCAAAACATATGAAGATTATGTCCTTCTGTATAGGATTGTTCGTTTCAACAAGTAGTTAAGAAAATTTTATTTTTCATTTGAAAACAAAGTTTACGGTTACTTAAAAATCATGTAATAGAATAATATATATTTAGGAACAAAATTAAGAATCTATGTACACCTATTTGTATAATCCTACATCTGCCACTGCTCAGTGCAATGCCCAACTGATCGCCGCCGCAGAGCCAGCTATGCTCGGACGCCCCCGTGGAGCTAGGCCTAGTGATTGCAGGACGTCAGATTGTCTTTGTAGAATCTGCTGTGGTTTCGGGAAGACATTGACAGAGACGAATAGTAAAGTAGTCATAGGGGAACTGGGTCGGCGCGGAGTCAGCGCGAAGATCGAGCGCCGGAATGGCGTCGCCAGAGTTGGTCGAGCACGGGGAGCGAGCGCGGAGGCAGAACGCGCGGGCGGCGTGGGGGAGACGAGCGTGGGCGCACGGTCACCGGCAGCGGCCGAGCACAAAGGAGCACTGGCCACTGGAGCAGGACAGCAGGTGCAGGTGGGTTGGGCTGGAGTGACCGAGTGAGGGATTGGTGATGCAAATGAAATCGGAGCGAACAGGCCAACAGGGGAGCATGGCATGCACTTGAATACTACTTGATCGACGAAGGGCAAAAAAAGAAAAAAAAAACTGATCGTTATCTGGAAGAGCTATGGGGCCGTTTGGCAGGGTGTATGGCCTTTGGGGCAGGCTCGTGGCCTGCATGTTTTTTTTTAAAAATTTCCATTATATTATATTAAAGCAGTCAGATTACATAAAAGGTCCTCAACAAAGGACAAAATTACAACAAGGTCCCTAAGGGGAACTCCTGTGAGCGAGAACACCGACGATGATGGCCTACAGATCGCTGGAAGGGACCGCGTTATGCGACGGTTTGAGGGGCCGAGGAAGCTGGTAGGGGCCTTCATCTCGACCGAACCGAAGATGTTGAAGTCGTCGGCAGAGTGTTATTGGGCGTCTTCCTCGTAGCCGGGGATAGCAAGCTGCGGCGGTGGCGACGGCAAGATCGACCACATGCTGTTGTATTTGTTGATGTAGTTGAGCTTCCAGGTGGAGGTGGGCGTGGAACGAAAGGCGACACAGCAGCGGCGAACGGAGGGGCCAGCAAAGGCAGGTGGAGCTGGAGCAGAGATGGCGGGAAGAACTCTATGGACTGGCTGATCTGCACCACAGAGGACCAAATCCACGAGCCCAGCAGCCGGATCTGACACAGGAACTGCCAGATGGGGAAGGGCGGAGAGCAGATCTCGACGGTGACGGGCGGAGGCGAGGGTGGAGAGATCTGCCGGAGTGGAAGGGTGGGAGGAATTTATTTTATTCATACTCACCTTGATTCCACAATAGCTGACGGCGACGGCGAGGAGGACAACAAGGACATCGACGCCGAGGACGACAGTCACGTCGGTCGCAAGGGAGTAGCGGCCAAACCGCCAATGCCCATCTGGGCACACACAAGCGAAAACAAAACCTAAGCTACTGTACAGACAGGGAACAGAGGGCCGGTCCTCCTCCTCTCACCGCCGGCGGGGACGTCGGAGCGGCAGGAGAGAGGGCCGGAAGCGGGGAAACTAGAGAAGCTACAGTAAGGAGGGGGTCAAGGAAGGAGTTGAGGCGGAGGTGACGGGTGGAGTGGACGGTTTTGTGGCCTGCATGTTTGCTATCGTGGATGATGATACGTAACCAGACGGCACGATTCGCAAAATACTCGGGAGCCTGCGTAGCATGCAACGCAAAAATCGATTGCAGGCTCGAGGGCGTCATTACGATGATATCTGGTACTTCATTTTTTTTTTCGAAAAACTGGTTGGGCGCACGATCATGGCCGCACCGACGATCGTGGACCGATGTTTTCCTCGCCAGCGACAAGGGCTCAGAAAGGTGAGGCACACGCAAGGCTAGGCGAGACACGGCCATAATCTGTCGGGAACAGGGCCGGCGGTGAGCGGTGAGTGGTGGTGCGGTCGTGGCGGCGCAGTCGGGAATGCCCGCGGAAACTCAAGCACTGCGTGGATTGGAGAGATATATGAGTATCAGTGGCTCACCACGGTTCGATTTGAATGGTTGGTTGGCGCAGACGGTGTCCGAAGGGTGAAGATCGACGACGGGGGTGGAGCTCGAGCTAGAGCCATGGCGGCGGGCTAGAAGTGGTGGAGGATGAAGCTTAGGAGGTGAAGGAGGTGTGCGTGGTGGCGATTTGATTTTTTGGAGGGAGGATGGTGGATTTGGCCCGAGAAGCTCGGTTCAGTTTCTGTTCGAAGGAAGAAGAAGAAAGAAAGAGAAGGAAAGATGTGGACTGAGTGCGCGGTGGCATCATAGTTTGCGGTGCGCGCGTGTGAGTGGCGCAGGCTCCCACCGCGGCTCGAGACGCGGTGTGGGAGGATGCAGCCAGCGGTGGGGAAGCGTCGAGGCCAAATAAAAAGCAGTGGTAACTCTACCACATTCTAGATGCAAGGTAAGACTACTCTACTTACAGCATACCAAATATCACTAAGTCCAGTCTGCATCATGGGCTGCAGTTTTGCCAATCAACATCTCTGCACTCCATAAGTATGGTTGGCCTGGCTCGGTACTGACTCATGAGCTAGATTGAGGTATATATAGAATCCCTTATTCACTTCGTAAATACTCTAAAGGTGCTTAGACGACGTCAGGATGACATGCTAGCAGATCATACTGCATGTTCAATTTACCCAAGCTATATGAACACGTATGAATTTCACAACCTTCCCTATTAGTATAAGGTAAAGTTAAAATCATTGTTTTGTCATTTGCCGTGCTTAACCGTTCTTATATTGCACGATAAAATAAGTTTGGAAAAATAAAAATGGCAAATATCAAGGTGGCCAACTGATGTCAAACCTAGTGGGCCAGCTCAATCTTTAATCGAGCCTACTTTCAACCATTTTGGCCCATAATATGATACGTGCAATCATTTTTATCGCCAATATCGTTATCCCTCTCTTTTTTTTTCTTTATTTAGTCAACGGCACAGACCTGACATCAGAATTTTCCCATCAGACGTTCCGTTGCAACATCAAAATAAAACATTTGTAACATCGAAAATATATAGTTGCAACGTTAAAAAATATGCAAAAATGATTACACCGTTCGACTCTGGGATAGAAAATTCCCACCGCAATATGAATATTATGTTTCATGCAACATTCACTGTAAAATATACACGGAAATAATAGTTACAACATCGATGCTTAGGGGTATCTGGATACCCCTTGCTAAACTTTAGTAGCTAAATTTTAGCAACTTTTAGCTGCTAAACTGCCAAACACCGTTACTAAAAGTTGCTAAAGTTTAGCACTTTAGCAAGTTTTTTGGTTGCTAAAACTTGCTAAAAGGTGGGCTGGACAACCTATGCTCCTCATTTATTGCTTGTCTCCCCCCTGCGCACCTTCTCTCTTCCCTATCCCCATCTGCACCCGCACCAGACGCCTCCGCACGCATCTGCCGCCGCCGCCGCCCTACGCATCGCCGCCGTCGGCTCCTCCAGGCCATCCTTGCCGCCGCTCTACTGCCGCAAGACCCGCCGGTAGTGGTGCTCGGGGCGGCCACCGGCCCACATGCGGCCCCCCGCCCGACCATGGCGGAGGCCTAGCGCGGGTCCGCCGGTGCTGCCGACACGCATGTCGGCGGGGGCGGCTGGGTAGCCGTGGATGTCACTGAAACGCATCCGCCGCCACTGACTCCTCCAGGCCATCCCCGTCACCGGCTCCTACCCAATCCGCCGCACCCCCTCTTGCGCCATCCGTTTTCCCCGCCGCCGTTCTTCCCGAATCCATCCCCAACGCCAGTGGCACGGTGGTCCGGGCTCTACCACCGGATCCATCTCCGTCACCACCGGATCCACCATCCCCGCCATCGCAACCCCCGGATGAGCGCGTCGCGGTCCGGCGCGTCGACGCGCCAAGCGAGCTCGAAGCAGGCAGCTGCGAGGACCACGAGCGCAAGTGGAAGAGGACGGCGAGGGCGCTCGGCGTTGGGTTGTAGCGGCGATCGCCGGAGACCGGCGGCCGGCGTGCTGCTGCTGCTACTAGGGGTGCCGTAGGTAGCTTCGGCGGCGGCGGGAGCTCGACGAGCGAGTCGTCCAGCAGGAGGAGGAAGGAGAGAGAGGAGGGAGAAGAGAGAGGAAAGGAAGGATACCATTAATAAGGGTAGATAGGTCTTTTTACAGCTCATTAAATGCTGTTTAGCAATGGTATTCAAATAGCTTTGGCTAAAGTTATTAAGCAAAATTTAGCTGCTAGATGGGCATCAAACATGCCCTTAACTATATTCCGGACGTCAGCATTACCGTTTAGTCAATATCACAAGGGCTTTCACGCAAAAATGAAACTACATTCCATTCCACTGCCGCCGCTCCATTCCAAAAATCCAAAACCTCCCCCCAAAATCTCAAGATCCGCGGCGACCATGCGCCGTGGTGGCGGCGGCGGCGGCGGCGGGCGGCGGCTCCCCAAGTCCTCCCTGGCGCCCTCCGCGATCGATGCCACCCCGGCGCTGGACTCCAGCGCCATCCCTATCCGCAACCTCGACTCCGCCTTCTCCCGCCGCGACTCCGACGCCGCCAGCCTCTGCAGCAGCCGCCCCGCTTCCTCCGTCGGTGTGGGCGTCGGCGCTGCCCCCAACTTCTCTGACCGGGCCACGCAGGCCGCCGCGCTCCGCATCGTCAACGGTTACCTCTCCCCCGCCCTCACGCTCCGCGGGCCGCTCCCCGCCGCGCGTGACATCCAGGCCGCGCTCCGCCTCCTCCTCGAGCGCATCGACTTCCCTCCCAACGAGGCGACCTTCGAGGACGACCTCATCCAGGCCCTCCGCTTGCTCGGATGCCCCCACAAGATCACCCGCTCCGCGCTCAAGGCCCCCGGTACCCCGCACTCGTGGCCGCCGGTCCTCGCCGTACTCCACTGGCTCACCCTCTTCGCCCAGTACTCCGATGCGGATGCCTCTTCCGCCGCCGAAGCCCCACCCAACGACCTGCTGCTCTACACCACCCAGGGCTACTGCCACTTCTTGTCGGGGGACGACGACGCTGTCGAAGCCCTCGACGAGGAGTACCTCTCCAAAGCCCGGATGGACGGTGAGGCTGCCGTTGCAAAGTTCCGTGCTCTGGAGAAGGAGGCGCAGGAATTGGAAGCCGAGGTGAATAAGCTCACCTCTGGTCCCTCGAGGCGGGAGGCACTGGAGGCGCAGAAGGAGACCTTAACTGCAGACGTTCACAAGTTTGAGGCGGTGGTGAAGACCTGGAAAACTAAGATCGACGAAAGGGAAGAGGCGTTGGTGGATCTGGAAAAGGAGTTGGAGGCAAAAGTGTTGGATGCTCGACGCACTGCTGCTGAAAACGAGGAGCTACTGAAGAAGGTGGATGGTCAGGCGGTGAATGTGAGGGATATGGAGAGGATGCACAGGGAGATGCTGGTGATTGAACGTGACATTGCCAATGCTGAAAATGGGAAAGCGGCACTGGAGGATAAGGCCTGGGAGCTAGAAGCCAAGCTGGTTACCAAGCTCGAGGAGCTTGAGGGACTCGCCGAGCAATGCAACCAAGCCCTCAAAAGGTATGAATGTGCTAAAATTTCTACTGTAATTTCTTCATTTTTTTGAATTTATTTCTCCATTCTACTCGGACCAATTAACCTATTGTCTGCAGATGCACCTAGGAATGATGCTAATCATATCATTCTTGTTTTACCTATTGCATCCAGATTTATCATTTATCCTTGAGGTTCAATGGCTTAAATTTAGAGTGCCGGTGGACCACTATCTGTTCGTGATCAGCAAAGCATCTAATGTATGAAAAATTAATTATCTTGGCCTGATAGCTTTTGGGGATGATATGTTTGGATGTTTCCCTGATCATAATGAATGGAACATAAATCAGCACGGTAGAGGTGTTACAGAACCCCTGAGAACTTATAGACAAAATCATTGTGAAAGAAAGTCAATGAACAATGTTGAGAAGTAATTTATGTACATTAACAAATCTATTGTTTTCTTAATCAGCTTTGGTCCTTAACTACTTAAATAATTAGACTGGCACATGGCCATCAGTATAAGATAGTTTGGCTGCATATACAAATTTTTAATTAGGTTTATGCCAAACAGTGAATCCTGTGACTTTCAACGGTGAAACTTATTGAGCCAGTGATTATGTGGGGGCTAAATGATTTGTTTCAAAGAAATTTGGGAAATATTTTAGTAAAATTTTGGGCTCTTGAATAGCCAGCAGACATAATGTGTTTCATTTGTTGCTGTTTGGTTAACTAAAGATAGAAACAAACAAAGATTGAGATGTGATATTTTTAGTGTGGTTTTGTCGTCAGTATTTGCATTACCAACTACTTTTGTTAAGTCTGTTTGTATTCTGTTCTCATTTTTACTCTGCTGGCCCAATTTTCAGGTTGAAACCTGTTATTGATTTTCAGTACATGATAAATTCAAAAGGATCCTCACCTGCTGAGATCCTAGGCCCCGGTTACAAAACAGTACTGAAACCTGCACTTATGGCTCATGCCGAGGAGAACAAAAGGATCATTGTCTCAAATCTTGCAGAGTCAGTTGATCTACAAAAGCAGTTGCAAGGAAGTGCTAAAATCCTAGAGGAGGAAAAGAGTAATATTTCCAGTCTCCAGACTAAACATGACAAGGTAAGTCCATCCTTACAAACAGTACATTGCATTTTGTATTTCAGAATGAATGTGATCTGAAATTAGTTTGCCCCTCTTTGATTTGTTATTCTTGTTCTGAAATAATTACTACTATTGATCAAATGATATAACTCATCACATTGTTGGAAAGAACTGCATTAGAAGTTTTCTGTATATGGTTTAATGGGTATTGACCAGACTATTCAAATGATCATCAGAGAACTAGTGCAGTTCCCAATTTTTAAATAGGCTACTCAAGTTAGTAATTACACAATTTTGGTGTATTTTCTTGTGATATGTTATGATGATGTATCGACACATAAATGATTAGTTGGATGTTGATGTAGACCAGTTTCTAGAGTCAGACAGTCAGTTACTTCAACTTGGTAAAGCTTTCTCGCTGGTCCTTCTAGTATTCATGGCAGGATTTACCTGTAATCAAGCCTTTTAAGCTGTTTTAGTTACTAAAATCAGGAAGAATGCCGCTTGCTGTTTTTGGAAATTGAAATTTGTATTTATGTCATGATTATACTTTGATGTGTTGTGATATGACTTGAGGGTTATGTAATCTACTAATATATGCCTTTTCGAATGATCTGCCTTTTCACCAGAGTAGTGGGGCAGTGTGCATCATCAGTTTGTTAAAAATTAGGCAGATGTCCTACAACGCTTTTATCTTAATACATATTTACGCATAAATTTATGGTGAAGTAAACACGAAGAATGGATTTGACTTGTGAAAATTCAATTTTGCTGTTATTGTAAATTTATTGTAAATCAGATTTTGGATTTGTCTCATGGACTATACTGATGTGTTGTGATTAGGTTTGAGGGCTATCTAATCTGTCTTTTGTAAAGATCAGTTCTTTTTGTAAGAGCAGGGCATGATTTATTTTTTAACATGTATGTGTATGTCCTTCCACCCTTTATCTGAATTGAATTTGTACTACCGGCAAAACAAAATGAGCCGTCGCAGTGTCTGAAAGAACTGCATTACAACTTTTATATATGCATGGTTAATGAGTATCTTGGAGACTATCTAATTCACAGAGTCAGAGAAATAAAATGATGACTATGCCAATCAGTCAAGTGTTGTAGCCGTTGTCAAATATTAGAAAATGGGTTTTATTTCTTTTTGCCCTCGTGTTGTAGCATTTCATCACTTATGTTACTCTGGCTTGCAGCCTTTTTTTGAGTGTTCTTGAATTCCTTGTCCCAGTCTGTTTTCATGGTGATCCTAAACAATTATTTTATGGAGAAGAGCTTGGCCCTGGCTTTTACCATACAGCTCAAGTTGTTTTTGTATTTACTGTTGTCTAGATGGTTGCTCGTTTGAATTTGCTGGATGGTGAAATCATAAATGATGACTCAAGATGCACAGCTGATGCTAGACGAATGAAAGATGAGTTGGAGAAGAAGTACAATGCAATGAGGTCGGTGGAAATGGAGGCAGACGAATTTTTGAAGGTACTTATCATATTTGTTTTGTTAATTACTTAAAATGTGTTCTTTTATTAGCTTAACACATTCGCAATCAAATAATTTAAAATAAATTCTATTGGATTTGATAGAATTCGGAGAAGAGGCTCCAAGATGCAATACTAAAAAATGATGAAGAAACTCAGGCAGCTGCTACAGAGCTGCTGCAACTGCTTGATTCAATTGCTGAGCATAAAGAGTTCATGGAAGCAACAATTGCTCAGAGGAGGAAGGAGCTTTATGAAGCTGCAGATTATATCGCCTCTTTGGTATCCAAGACATCACCGCCAGTCCTCATATCTGAATGATTAGAGAATTTCATAATAAATTGCTGATTCCCCTTCTGACCAGCTGCGCTTCCTTGAGGTCATAAGATCATCGCTATGGTCTATGTTAGTTCGTTTCACCTGAAGGAGCTAATTACATGAATGCTGAGTGGCTATTATTACTTGGTTGTTGCTGTGGCTGTATATATCGCTTTAGTCACCATTGAGGTGTACTTGAGAGAAGCTTTGATCTTATTATTGTGTCTTAGGTATTGCCGAACAACATATCCCATGCTACCTTACTACAACATAAGGTATAACTGCCCTTATGCCTTTATCCTGTGAGTACTCGTGCATTTATCCTATGAGTGCTTAATTTGTGCATTTGTCCTTATATGGTTGTATGGCATTACTCCACCTCACTTGACATTCCTGCTACTGTGATCAATCTGAAGTGTAGAATTGTAGATGATGCTTTTGTAATTTTGGTGCAATTGATCTTTGATGGTAACGTATCCTATCATATGCAGTCAGTACGTTGGTTGCAACATTGCAATCAAGCCGTCCAGAACCATCAAGGTTGCAAGTGTTTGTGTTACTAAGCGTGTAAAATCCAGGGTGGGGGTGCACTGCGTTCAGATGTATCCTCCATTCGGCAAATGCTTGAAGGTTCTGGATCTAGTCTATCTGTTCTGCTGTTAGTTTGACATTGGTTTAGGTTGACGATGGAAAAATATTCTTATGCCATGATTTCTCACAGTTACCTTTGCTTTATGTTGCTGCTCTGCATTCAGATTATGCTACCAAAAGAAGATAGTGGCGTCAGACTTCCAATTGGAGTTTTTGGCGTAAGACTTCCGATTGAAGTTTTTTGGCAAACAAAACGGTGATTATGTTAGCATTTAGAAATGAAGTTTTAGTGCCACAGTGAACACAGATCAAAATGTATTGCAGCTTGCATTCCTGTGGGATGTACTCTATATTTGGTCAAGAGTAATGCATTCAAGATGCACGTCAACATTCCAAATGCAGAACTCCAAACCAAACTCCAAACTGATCAAATATCAATTTCCAGAAGAGTTGCAACTGAGAACAATTTTAGAACACATATAACCATATACACATATTGGATGCAACATTTAGAGAAATACCATGTTATGAGGAGAATCACTTGTAGACAAAGAATCACTTTTTTCAGAAAATCACTTTTCTTGTTGAATCGGAAGCAGGAGAAGCTTTACCAAACATGCTTCAAGTCTGTTCCCAATACGTAGTATTATGAACATTGAATGAGTGTCATATATGATTTTTATGATAAGTGATAGAGTCAGAAAAAGAGAATTCAGCTGTAAGCAGGACAACTAAGAGGCTTTGGGTCAATTGTCACCTATACAGTAGATGAAATAATTAATCGATTATGTGTAAGAAACAACATCGAGTTTTTACTACGCAATAGGCGGGTTGTATCAGGATAGTCTTAACAAATGTTTCATTCTCATTAAATGATGTGCCACAAGAAAATCTGATGCTCATGAAGTGGAGTTATGATCAGAACTGATCTTAACTACTATCATCGAGCTAAACAGTAAACATTGTACGTGCTCTAAAGATTTTTTTTAGTGGACTATGTATAGATTCAATACTTAAGGCTTGGTCGACAGTGCTTTTTTTTTTAAAAAAAAAACTCTGCTGTTAAGTCTTATAAGATTGCAATGACGGTAGTAACTAGTCCCATTCAATCTGTTTTTCGCGCAAAAGAATACCCATTCTCATCTTGCCGCTCGGGTACAACTGACCATCTACTCCCAACTTCCCAATGGCATTAGCCCTTTCTGTGTACGTAATTACGTATATAAGAGCATCTCTAGCATTCCCCCGATAAAATTTTTCCAATAACTAGTTAGGGATATCCAATATCACTTTCACGGTTTCAGTTTCACCGTTATTAGGAGAGTAATTTTTGCAGTCTCCCAATAATCCTCTCCCAATCCAACTACCGTATTGAGAGAGTCACAACTCCTCCTTTATTTAGGGAGAGTTGTGATGAATTATTGGGTTGTCCTAATAATTATTGGAAAAAGGAAAAGATAAAGGGAGACTGGTGGAGCACTATTTTATTTAGGGAGAGTTGGATCGAGGCAAGGGAGACTGCTGGAGATGCTCTAATGCGTGTCGAATTCTTCAATATTGGCATCTTTTTATAAGTCGTTTTCTATCTTCTTTGAAGTCGTTGGAAGAAAAGGATTAGGAAATCAACGAAAACCAAAACACTTCAATTTACATTGGGTCTCTAGACTAATTCAACAAACACAGGGTGAAAAATATCACCTCCGTCAACTATTAATATTGGCATTTCTCATACGACTACGTTAAGGGGTTAAATCTTTACAAAGTGTATGCACAACTTGAACTTCTCCTCCCATCCTCACCGGGAAGAAAGAACAAGCAAAAAAGTTGCGTGAATGAAAGAATCAGATTTCCTATTCTATCTCTCTCTGAAACAAATTTGAAGAAAAAAATTCATTTTCTTCTGAACAAATCTAGGTCTCGTACATTGTATCCAAGGCGGACCTCCATTGCCTGGGCTCAATCCCATAATGATCCTGAGCCCATTTCTGGCATATAGAACCTCCTTTCCTTCTTCACTCGCGTCCTCCTCACCGTTGACCATCGGGAAGGTCAACGGGAAGACCTTGCTGACCTTGCTGTCGGTGGGCATCCTCTTCCTTGATTTCTTCTTCTTTGAGACCAACAACCCGATGGCCTAGAACCTCACGGTCGCTCAGCCGCGCCCCGGACTCACGGTTGGCATGCACGAGGAGATACACCTCACCGCCATGCAGGAGCTCATCAGCCGCCATCGCCCGCACCCGCCGCTCCCTTATCACGTCAAAGGCGCAAGCCACCACATGCCCCGACGTGTCGATCATCAGCTCAGCGACCCCAGTGTGTTCCTCCACCCTCGTCCGGCTACCGTCCCGCACCAGAACCAGAGGTCGCATGCCGGCGCCCCTCCCGACTCCCTGCGAGACAAGATTGCCCATCTGTATCGACGACGAACACCATTACTGGCATTTGGTCGCCATATGAACTCAATTATTCATATATAATACTAACTAGTTTACGTGTGGTTCTAGTTTTTTTAGACTGATTTGTTCTAAAGTATTTATTTAGTTTTGTAGACTAAGTTGTTCGGTGATATGGATTTATTTGTTCACGATGTCCAGTTTTTATTTTTGTCCTGTACAATCAAATGTTCGTGATGCACAATCTTTTTGTTCGCATTGTACCATTTTGTGTTCATCATATTTATTTTTTTTGTTTGCCTATCATGATACGAACTAGTCAACCATGTAGATTCATGTGTTAAATTATTTTTTCACTTTATAGACTGAACTAGTCAGCCATGGAGATTTGTGAATTACAATATTGTTATATGTCTATAATGCACTTGTTTAAAGTGTACAAATTTTTATTCCATGAGTTTATGTAATTTGTTTTATCTGTATAAATACTTCTTCTATGAGTTCTTACAATTTTTTTAAGGTATATAGATCTTTTATTCCGTTAGTTCATATATTTTGTTCAATATGTACTACTATTTTATTTCGAGAGCGCATATAATTTTTTCAAGATGTATTTATTTTTGTTATGTGAGTTCATTTACTTTGTTCTATGAGTATAATTTGTTCCTTGAGTTCGTATAATTTGTTTCAAATATATGTATATGGAAAAAACTCTTCCAACTTTATCCTCATATTCTACTATTTTTTCTTACAATATCAAATTTTCAATCTTTTATTTGAGTATATTATTATTTGCACATCTTTTTTATTTGCATCATACCGTTTTCCTTATGTTCAATATTTTATTCATTATTTACAATTATTTGTTCATCATGATTATCTGTTTGTCCGCATTAGATAATCGTTTGTTCTAGTTATTCAATTATTTTTTCGTTGTAATCAAAATTAATTTTTTAATTAGAAAATGGTTTCAAAATTTTTTACCCAAACATAGTCAAGTGTGATCTTGTTTCGAAGATGTTGTCAAAAGAAATACGGTTGTGCAATCGGAATCCAATTTGGATGCTTGGTTTATAATTTTTGATTTTTTTTAATTTCAAAACTGCATGCATGTGGGTATCCATTTTTATTCTGTGACTTCGTATAATTTGTTCGATGTTTATGATTGTTTTATTCCATGAGTTTGTAGAATTTGTTCCGCGTGTCTCGCAGAAAATATGCAACCTTAATTAATAAAGGTAAATAAAAAAATCCATCAAAATATATTCAAGTGGGATCTTGTTGTGAAGATTTTATTGTAAGAAACCTAATTGTGTAATTAGAATTTAATTTTGATACTCGGTGTAAGATTTATAGCTTTTTTAAGTTCCAAACGATTTCGCATGTGGGATGACATCATTAGTTTTGTCTCCTCTTGCATGCATGCACCAGCTCATAATAGCATCACGAAAATGGTCTTGTGTGCGCTAATTATTGGGCTGAAAATGGCCCACTAATTCGTGCGTGCGTGTTGCATGCATCCAACATGGACGGAAACAATTAGCACCGGATAGAAGATGAGAATTGCAGAATTGTCACCTTCAGCGACACCTAACCACGTCCAAAGAAAAAAAAAACTAGGCCTAATCTAGGCCTATATTTTCTATTCTATCTATCTCTGAAACAAATCAGAAGAAAAAAAATTCATTCCCCTTTTAACAAATCTAGGCCTCATAGATAGTACCCAGGGCGGGCCTCCACTACCAGGGCTGAATCTCATAATGATTCTGAGCCCGTTTACCAGCACATAGAGCCTCCTTTCCTTGTTCACTCGAGTCCTCCTTATCGTTGACCACCGAGAAGACCTTGCCACCGGCGGGCATGCTCTTCCTAGATTTCTTCTTCTCTGAGACCAACAGCCCGATGGGTCTCAGCCTGATGGCTTGGGACCTCACGGTCGCTCAGCTGCACCCTGGGCGTGCGGCTAGCAGGCTCGAGGAGACACACCTCACCGCCATGCTGGAGCTCATCGGCCGCCATTGCTCGTACCCGTCACTCCCTCATCACGTCAGAGGCGCAAGCCACCACGTGCCCCGGCGCGTTGATCATTAGCTTGGTGACCCCACTGTGTTCCTCCAGCCTCATCCGGTTGCAATCCTGGACCACAACCAGACATCGCGTGCCGACGCCCCTCCCGATGCACTGCGAGACAAGGTTGCCCATTTGTATCGGCGACGACCACCATTACCAGAGACCTTGGTTCCTTCTAAGAATCAAGAGCGCCTTAGAGCTCCAACAGAGCTACTGATTGTGACTTTGTGAGTTGTGATGATGACTTGGATAGTTGGATGTGGCAATGTGCTGCTTGGCCGCATTGGTATTCCCTTCCGCCTGGCTCACCTTGGCTCCACACCATCGCAAACAACACTAGCCCTAAAAACAAGAAATCAAAATAGGTAGTACAAGAAGAACCACGCGAAATCGAATCAAGAGAGCAGGTAGAGATGGAGAGCAATAGCTGAATCTTGCTGAATCGAAGAAACCCAGATCATGAATATGTAATAGGAGTCCCTAGAATGGCAACAAACTACAACTATCTACAATATCAAGTTCTTGATACCCCTTACAGGAAAGGACCATAGCCTAAAAAGAGTCGTTGTGTGACTGTGTCACTAATTTAAGCAAGGTTTAATTAAACAAAAGTATTTTTTAGTGTCTGACAAAGCAAAGAGTAAAATGCGCTAAGTGGAAATTAGTTTGATAGAAGTCTTGAATTGAATGGCACCATGAAGTCGCCAAATTGGATGCATGCAAGATAGACAAAAGTGATGATGCCATCCTATATACAAAACTGTTTGGAACTTAAAAAAACCATAAATCTTACATCGAGCATCAAAATTAAATTCCGATTGCACCATTAGATTTCTTACGATAAAACCTTAACAAAAAAATCCCGCTTGACTATATCTGGATTTTTTATTCATATTTTTTTAATCAAGGTGGCATTTTTTTCCGGAAGATATGTACACATGGAACAAATTATACAAACCAGTGAAACAAAATAATCATACGTATCGAACATATGATACAAACTCACAGAACAAATATGTATACCCTTAAAACTATGGTGAACTATTCATTTTCCAGTAGCGCATACTGTTCATTTGAACTATGGTGAACAGTTTCAAGTATTATTCTGTTGGAGACGATTTTCTTATTTCTTCCATTCTGCTACTTTATTTGTTCACACATATTGATGTTAGATTATAGTATTTTGTTTATGGTGAACTATTTCCACTAATTATTATATTAATTTTCATTTTCATTTATATTTTTCTAATTTATTATTTCATATTATTTTATTATTTACCTCTTCCATTTTATTTTAGATTTATTAAAATATTACTATTATTCATTATTGTATTATCTTTTTTATTATTTCCTTATACTTTAAATTTATTATTATTATTATTGATTATTATATTGTTTTTTTTAAAAAATATTTCTTTTAAATTTATTATTAGTGCTTTTATATTATTCACTTTATTTATTATCTCTTTTATTTCCTTGCATATTGTTTTATTCTGTGAGTTCGTGCAATTTATTCGACGCGCATGACTATTTTGTTATGCATGTTTATATAAATTGTTTTAGGTGTATAAAATTTTATTCCGTAAGTTTGTATAACTTATACATCTTTAAATTTGTGTAAATTGTTCGACGTGTATAGTTGTTTTGTTCTGTAGGTTCATTTAATTTGTTCAAAGTGTACACATCTCTATTTTGTAAGCTTTTATAATTTATTTTGGTTTGTATATCTTTATTTGGCGATACATATTTGTTTGTTTAGAACATCAAGTTTGTATTATGTTCTATACGTATTTTGTTCACCTGAGAATGATTTATTCATGCGTAAAGTCATTTTTTCATCTAGTAAACTAATTTCTTTGCTATGTTAAATTATTTGTTCGTCTTTTAGATTAAAGTATTCATCTGTACGAATAATTTGGTTGCGGGTGAATCTATGTTAAACTTTTAGACATGATTCTAAATTATTTGTTAGTTTTTTGGACTAAGTTGTTCGAAGATGTGGGCTTTTCCATGTTCATGATGTTCAATTATTTATGTTCATGTTTTTTTTCATGACTGAATAATTAGGTTATTATGTTATTTGTTATTTTGTAGAATAAGTTGTTCGAAGTGTAGACTAAGTTATTTATTCATGATGTTCCTATTCCATATTTTCCATGTACAGTCGATTGTCCATGATATTCAATATTTTTGTTTGCGGTATACCACTATTTTATTTATCATGCTTAATCTTTTGTTCGTGATGTACAGTCTTTTTGTTTGCATTATAGGTTTGTCATGTTTAATTTTTTATTCGTGATGTTAAAGCATTTGTTCGCATGAATCAGAACTAATTAATCTATTAAAAAATATTTTTAAACAATATTATCAAAACATAGTCAAGTGGGGTCTTATTTTGAAGGTCTTATCTAAAAATATAATGGTGCAATTAAATTTAATTTAGATGCTCGGTTTAGAAGTTATGACTTTTTTTCAGATTTGCATGCAGATGGATCATGTTACA
>NC_028454.1:2679266-2724431 GCF_000263155.2 Setaria italica | reverse complement strand
CCGATTATTGTATGCACCGGTCAAGCGGGGAGAATCATTCAAGGAACAACAGCCTATTTTCTCGCCTCTTGCGACATATAGATGCACCCTTGACTCGTCTAATTCCTCTTTTTAGTTGTAAAGATTTAGTTGTAGAGATATACTAGAGTATATTTTTAGAGCGGAGCTAGTAAAACCGCCACACGTTTCCCGTAACGAGTTGATCAGGGTTTATCCAAAGGGGACACTGACCGTTTGGGATTCATTACGCCTTGACGCTCCAATCCATTGCAGAGGTTCTCCAAAAGGAGGTGCCAATCAAATCAAGTAGTAGATGCGATCAGCTCATGCATGCGCCGCCCCCGATCATCAGCAACCAGAATGCCGAGGGCGATCCCGTCCGGCCACGGCTACCTCTCCGTCTCCACCTTCCGCTTCGGCTCCGTCGAGATCGCGGCCACCGTCACCCGCGACGCCGCCGTCGCGGACGCCTGGGTGCGGGGCCTCCGCGCCTCCCACCCGCGCGGCGCGCCCCTCGTCGTCGGCCTCGACTGCAAGTGGAACAAGCAGCCCGCCAGGGGCGGCGGCCCCGCGTGGATGGCCCCCAGGGCGGCCGTCCTCCAGCTCCATGCCGGCGGCTCCGCCGGCTGCCTCGTCCTCCAGTTGCTCTACCTCGCCCGCGTCCCGGAGGTGCTCAGGGCGTTCCTCCGCGACCCCCGGGTGCGGCTCGTCGGCGTCGGCGTCGTGGACGCCGCCGCGAAGCTGGCCGACGACCACGGGCTCGTGTGCGCGGCGCCCGTGGAGCTGGAGGGCCCATGCGACGACTACCTGGGCCTCGTGGGCGGGGACAGGCTGGGCCTCAAGGAGTACGCCAGGGAGGTGCTGGACCTCAACATGGAGAAGCCCGATAGCGTGGCCATGAGCGACTGGGAGAAGCGTGATCTGGACCGGCCCCATATCGGGTACGCCTGTGTTGATGCCTACGTGTCCTACAGGCTGGGCGAGAGGGTCTTGTTGGGCCGCTGATGCAGCGCTGGGCCTCTTCCGCCCGTCGTCGTGCTAAATTCGGCCGTGATCTCTGGTCACCTCGGCCGTGATCTCTCGCTAACTGATGAGCAATTTCATCATTAGTCAGATTCCCTGCTTTGGAGTTTGGCTCGACATTGAAAGTTTATATGAGCACGCTCAGGGGATATGTAGATACTCTGGGAAATCATTTAACAAATTGAGTTTAACTATGATGTGTTGATGAAAGCTTACGGATGGTACATTTTCTTGTGGTGTCTATGACTCTGATCATCGTACTGATCTTTACGGAACTGATAATTCAATGAAATGTAATACTGAAAACACATTTTTCAAGAAGAAAATACTACTTACAACCCATATACAGTGATTCTAGCTATTTACTCGTATATTTAGTTTGCTGAAGTTAAAATAAATTAATTGCACAGTTCTTAAGATATCACTTGTTTTGAATGGGATGGAAAAACACCTGGCCCATGTTTTTTTAATAAAGTGCATCCTTTGTGTAATTTTTCAAATGGGATGCAGCTGAGCCTATGCTAGCTCTCGGCTGTACTCGCTGAACATGTTTCTCAAGCGGTAATTTTGCGCCCCCCCCCCCCCCCCCAACACACACTCATCATTCATCAACCTCTACAATCACCTGGCTCTAAAAGCTGTGCTTCTCATAATAAAAAGTTTGTCAAAGAAAGAGGAAAGGATTACAAGGAATATTATGCATTTGCTTCAAATACTAAAAAACTATTAAGAGACAAGTTAACCTAATGTTTATTCTTTTTTTTGAAACGAGCTAGCAGGAGAGCTGCTGCTATATTAAAAAAGCGGAGGAATGCCCGACGGGCGAAGTACAAAAATTCTATACATACTGCACACGCACATCCCAAAGAAAAAAGGGAAAACGAAAGAGTGCTAAAAAAAACTCGATACTACAGATCCCTCACCGCGTTAATGAAGGACTTTAGGTGCTTAGCACCTACTCCTTGTTTTGAAAAATCCTGGTGTTCCTTTCATTCCAAATTTCCCATAGGATGAGACTAATTAAGCTTCGCAGCCCTTTCCTGTTGGCCACCTGAGCGGATGCCAAAGTTGTCCACCAACTATGCAGAGACTCATGTCCGTCCCAGTGGCCTGGGTCAATATAAGCGTATCGTGTCCATGCACCCATCTCTGCCCATATTGTCTTTGTAAAAGAGCACTCTGTGAAAAGATGAAGGTCAGTCTTTTGAGTTGTGTTACAAAGTGCGCATTGCAGCCGGTTAGGCCATCCCTGTCTCTCTAGGCGATCCGCTATCCATATTCTATCATGTACGGCTAGCTAGCTAAAAAACTTACACTTCGGCGGCACCCACGTTTTCCAAATGATAGTGTCGAAGTTAGATGTCGTTGATCCTAAGAATCGAGCTTGGTAGGCAAATTGCGAATTATACTGCACATCCGCCGTAAGTTTCCATACGATGGTGTCCGGCTAATCCGGGCGTAGCTGTATCCGGTTGACTGCAACCCATAGACGGTGGTACTCTACAAAGTGTGTCACAGAGAAGCCGCGGTGTAGTAGGTTTAAGTCTCGTATCCAAACATCAGCGGTCATAGCATCGTGCAGGGTCCTATTCTTCATCCTGGAGATATTGAACAAATTCGGGGCCATGTCTCTCGACCTCTGTCCCTGTGCCCAACTGTTGTGCCAGAAGGATGCTTTCTTGCCATCCCCAATTGTGACCGTGGTTGCTGTGGCAAAAGGTTTATGGTCTGCTTGTGAGCAAGGAATATCCCGTTGGTCCGAGAGCGGACCCTCATTCATCCAGTCGTGCCAAAGCTACCGTAGACGCAACGCTCGAGCGAATTTTGCTAGGTGTAGGACCCCTCAGCCGCCCCCTCTCCTCGGCCTTGCCGATCGCACCCAGTTTACTTTGCATTTACCGCCCGTGATGCGTTCAGTTCCCGCCCATAAGAACTGTTTTCTCTTATCATCAATGCTCTTCATAATTTCTTTAGATGCCTTCAAGGCCGTTAGTAGGTACACCGGTTGAGAAGTTAGCACGGCCTTGATGAGCGTGGGTCTGCCGGCCACAGTCATGTTCCTTCCATTCCAGCCAGTAAGTTTTCCAATAGCTTTGTCCATTAGAGGTTGGAAGTCAACAGTCCTTAGGCGTTGTGTGGATAATGGAAGGCCTAGATACTTGATAGGGAGTAATGTGCGCTTGGCAGGTAGGTTATGCAGAACTTCATTGAGTTGTACTCCCTCACAGCGGATAGGGACGACCGTTGATTTGTGGAAGTTTGTTTTGAGCTCTGTTACTTCACCAAATCCGTACAGGATGTTGACCAGTGCATCTATTTCCTCCTTCCTCGGTGCAATAAAAATTGTTGCGTCATCAGCATACATTGATATACGGCATGATGGTGTCTGGCCACGTAGTTTGGTAAGGAGTCCCAACTCACTTTATTCTCAGGTGGAGAGGAACTTGCAGTCCGTTTTACACATTGAGAAACAAGATTTATCTGATGTTTACCTTTCTGATGACATAGTAATAAAAAATATGTGATCTTCTCCCTCATCAACAGTCTGTTCCAGGATGGAACAAAACATTGTCGGGGAACTGGATTGATATAGACCGATTGTTTTTCTTGTAGGGAGATGACCGTACGAACAAATACATTTTAGCAAAATGTAATCCTTTGTAGGCATAAAGAACCATGTGGATTAAGCAATAGGCGTACAAATCCTTGACATCCAAAAAATCACTTTTCAAATTAATGAGGATGGGATATGGCAGCAATTGCTCAAGAATAAATATCTAGGCAACAATTCTCACGTAGAATACTAAAGAACTTCTATATACTTTCGACGTTCCTGCTGGCATCTTTTCTAAAATACGGTTCACAGATTTCATGGCCTCACAGCATACAGATGTGATTAAACAGGGACTGATAGGGATCAAAGTTGCACCTCAAGAAGTTAGAGGCCGACCTCTAATTAGCATTTTGAACCTAATCAAATCAAGGGAATTAAAAAAAACAGCTGACTAATGGAACTGAGTTGCTCATCAGTTTGCAAACATAACACACGACCTTGACGAAACTCAAATCAAAGATGATAGCTGATAGCCCCACGTTCCACTTCAGTTAATGACGAGGACCCTCTCGCCCAGCTTGTAAGACACGTACGCGTCGATACACGCGTACTGGATCTGGGCCACGTCGAGGTCATGCTTCTCCCAGTTGCTCATGGTGACATGGCGGGGCTTCTCCATGACGAGCCCCAGCACCTCCCTCGCGAAGCCCTTGAGCCCCAGCCTCCTCCCGCCGCCGCCGTAGAGTCCCAGGTGGTCGTTGCAGCGGCCTTCCAGGTCGACCGGCGCCGCGCACTCGAGGCCGTAGTCGGCGGCCAGCTTCGCGGCGTCCTCGCCGACGCCAATGCCGACGAGCCGCACGTCGGGGTCGGCTAGGAGGCCCCTGACGGAGGCCGGGATACGGTCGACGTAGAGGAGCTGCAGGATGAGGCAGCGGGCGCCCGCGCAGAGCTGGAGGATGGCCACCTTGGAGGTCGTCCAGCTGCAGTAGTTGGGCTTCCACTCGCAGTCGAGGCCGACGATGAGAGGGGCGCCGCGCGGGCTCGCGGCGCGCACGGCGCGCACCCACTCGTCGGCGGCCGCGGCGTCGCGGGTGACCGTGGTGTCGATCATGGCGGAGCCGAAGCGGACGGTGAGGCGGGTGGTCGGGTTGGAGGAAGCTTGGGTGCTTGGCATGGCAAAGCGCCCGAACATCGTGGCTGCTACGGAGGACGTACGAGACGCTTTGCTTTTTCTACTCTCTAGTCTCTAGTCTGTAGTCTCTATACTGGTTTGTGAGGAATGAGAGTGTACGGAGGTCTCGTATTTATAGTGCTGCTGACTGTTCATGGGCGAGTTGATCCGTCTGAGTGATTAATGCATTAGCGCCACGTATTCCCGATCCATTTCGTAACTCGAAGCGTCGCAGCGTAATCCCGAAGATGCATCTCTTTTTGGGTGTTACCGAGCGAAGCAGTAATCAGTGACTACGGGAAATTGTGGCGTGGTCATACTGCGATTCCGTAGGGAAATTTGCATTGACCGAATTCTTTTGAACAGAAAACGGTAGATTGAATATCATTGCATGAGTGAAAATTATAGGGATGCCATCTTTCTCTCCCTTAGAAAAACGAGCTGTAAACCTGGTTGGAAAACCTATCTCGATTTTTCCGACCGGAACTAATAATTCGGAATAAAGGTCCCGACTTTTAGTTCCGGGTATTTCATCCGGGACTAAAGTCACATCTTTAATCTCCAGGATTGAAGGGTTTTACACTAAAAAATAATAAAAAATTTCAGGAGGCTCCCACACGCACACGTCGCAAGTCACAAGTCATGCGATTTTTTACGTGAAATATGTTCTTTTTTAATCCACAAGGCACCAAATTTGTTGTTTCATATTACCAATATATATATTGTACTACGCATCAAGACCCATCCTACACCATTTTCTCTCAAAGCTCCCCTCTCATTTACTTGGTTCGCAGTTGATGGCCGCCAGCAAAAACTGCTTATGTCAATGCCATGGGGTCTCAGTATCTCCTGGACTACACCTATTGTCCTCAAGCTGTGTTCCTCCCTCCACATTCTCATCTTTTGCAAGTGCAATATGCCATGATCTTAACCCACGTACCCGAATAAAACCAAACAAAGTGTGCAACTAACATAGTCAGTGTAATCGCAGTTTTTTTTTACCATTTACAGTTTGCATTTACTACCAAATGCGAATATGCGATATGAAAGTTCCCAATTTACTTAGGAAGGATATGATGGCTTGTCGGCTTCTTTCGTCCATTTCTGCTTGTAGGGAGAGAGATGGCTGACTCTGCAAACTTCCGATGCTGCCGTCCATCTCAACAGGAAACCGAGATTAAAACCACCAAGGGGAGTAATTCGTCTAGTATCGATAGTTGATCGTAGCATTCTAAATAGTTTGGCAGTTGATGGTTGAAATTTGTACTCGATCCTTATGTTGTAACGCGAACTCAATAAAGTTAAAACATGAATTGCTACCAGAGTGAACGCTCAGTCAGGGAGCAGTAAAATAAACTGATATACCATAATCTTGATAAAATCCAAATCAAAAGTAATATCCCAAAACACAATTAAGACCTGAAGCATATAAAAAAATTAAGGCAGCCGAGCCATGCCGCATGCCAGCCGTTGTCGGGTTGCCTGTTTGCATCGGACCGCGGCGGCTGGCGTTGCTTGGCAGCTGTCAGTGCGGTGTCGGATTGCATCGAGGGACGGCGCTTGCAGCAACGACATCGTGGGATGATTTGGCTTGCAGCAGACTGCGGTGGGTTGCTCAGCTATGCTGGGCTACTACGGTGCGGTACATCGTCGGAAGACGGTGCAAGCGACTTCTTTGGTTCGTGGGCACGGCGGTGGAGTCTATGTGCGCGGGTTGAGCATCAAGGCAAAGTCGACCTACGGCGGCGGCTTGGCTATTTGATGGAGACCTTGGGTAGCGGGGCAATATTTCTCACCATCCTGACGGCGATAACAGAAATGGAACCGTGACATGGAGTTTCCTTGAAGCAACGAGAGGGAGGAGGAGTCCAACAGCAGATATGGCGAGGCTCCGTGTGTTGTGTTTTCATGGCGGCGACTGTGAGGTAGCCTACGAGAAGTCCGGATCTGGTGGTTTCACTCTGTCGGGGGAGTGTGATGTTGCAGCGGCACTATGGCGAAGGGTTCTGCATGGCAGTGGCCTTCTTAGCGTGCGATCTAACTGTCTCGTTTCCCTGTCAACGCGGAGTTACGTCTGGAGGTTCGACAACTACATGAGCATGAGACTGTTGGGGTGCTGCGATAAAGGCAGGTTGAGTGGAGTGGTACGAGCGCGTTGATGTTCCAATCCAACTGGTCAGGTTTAGCGGTTTTGATTTGAGTGAATCCCGCGTTGACGTCCCAATCCAACCGGACGAGTCGAGCTATTTTATTTTTTCTTTCTTTTCTTTTCGTGCTTATGGCCTTCTAGAAACTGTAATCTTATATTTTTTTCTATTATATCAATAGAAACTCGCACCACCAGTACGGTTCGTAAAAAAGAAGAATCCAGAGCGGACGGTGCGGCGAGCCATGGAGTTGGAAATGAAGAAGCTTCGATCAATTGATGATCGGCGGGCGCGGGAGCATAAGTGGAAAGCCTTCGCAATCAGACGTTACTCCTCCCCGCCGGCCTCTCGTTACCGCTCCGCGACGGTTTTTAATAACGACTTCAGCAGTTGATCGTCCCTTGAACTTACCGAGTGAGGCAGTAGTTAGCTCCTGGAGATAGTGGAGATATTTCATCTTCCAAGGAAAACATTTCATCTTCTAAATCCAATTCTCCACTTCTCGCTGGCAGTAGCCGCTAGTATTGCTAGGCTGAGGTTATGTTTGTTTCAGTTAGACATTGCGAAATGTTTTGACAACTTGTTTAAGCATTCATGCGGTCATGCCTACTACACCTCCATATTGGAGCCTAACATTGCCTTGTGCGGGCCAGTAGGCATGGAGCTGAAATTCTAAAATGTACTATCAAGGAACAAGGATTGCAATTGCAAAGGTTTCATACAACTTGAGTCAGTGGTTTGTGATATACGAGATCATTTATTTTCCATATTTTTCTCAAAGTGTTTGTAGTTTCATATTTTTTATGAAGCAGATTGTTTATTTATATTTGTCGATCGAAACTCCAGTGAACATCGTGAAGTTCATACATTATGGAAGACCTCGAAGCAGCAGCCAGCAGGTTGCGTGCCTAGACAAAGCAAAAGTCACGTGAGATACGCATTCGCGCACAGATTATAGGAACATGGGAACCGACGCGATTAGTTGCCAAATTCCAATAACGCAGCCATGATGAGAATTCATACGTTTCCAAACTCACCCCCGGATTTACTCGCTTCACCTCCCAGCTCTCCCATCTGCTGCTGCCGGTTAGTCTTCTCGTCAGGGGCAACATGAAGCTCCGGCTAGGGCCATCGTCTTCCAAAATGGCCCTAGCCGTTGCTGCACTCGCCGTGCTAGCTTCCATGGCCGCCGTGCCTCGAGGTTGCTGCGACGCCGCCGCTGCGGGCACCGTGGTGCGAAGCATCTTCGTCAACCGGAACGGGGGCGCCGACTTCAAGTCCGTCCAGCACGCCGTCGACTCTGTCCCGTTCGGCAACTACCAGTGGATCCGAGTTCACGTCGCCGCGGGCGTCTACAAGTAAGTAATTCATGCATCCCTTGTGTTGTTGTAGTTTGAATATAATGCTGCTACTTTTTTATACTTTTACACGATGATTGGATCTCAATCCTGAATTTGGACAATGCAATTTTTTTAGTTTGAGATTACGCTGCCTTCAATCTAGATTCGCTCCATTTTGGTATTAGGCGAAGTAAGGTTTAAGCTAATTTTGCCTCTGTTTCTGGCCATGGTTGACGCATGCAACAAGTGAGAAGGTGATGATACCTCAGAACAAGAGCTTCATCCTGCTGGAAGGCGAGGGGAGGCAGCAGACGTCGATCGAGTGGGCGGATCACGCCAGCAATGACACGAGCACCGCCGCCTCCCCGACGTTCGCCGCCTACTCCACCGACTTCATGGCCCGCGACATCACCTTCAAGGTCAGCTCCCGTCGCCCCTCCTCGTCAATGATCGCCGCACGCGCCGGCCGGGATTGCTAGCTGACGCGATGGAACCCGCCGCCGCCGCGGAGCATGCAGAACACGTACGTCGTGGACGGCGGGATCACGCCGGCGGTGGCGGCGCTGGTGTTCGGTGACCGGTCGTCGTTCTACCGGTGCGGCTTCGTGGGCGTGCAGGACACGCTGAGCGACATGGACGGGAGGCACTACTACGAGGCCTGCTACATCGAGGGCGCCATGGACTTCATCTGGGGCAACGGCCAGTCCATGTTCCAGGGGTGCGAGATATGGACGGCGCCGGCGCCGGTGTCGCCCGGGTTCATCACGGCGCAGGGCCGGACGAGCGAGGACGACGCGGGCGGGTTCGTGTTCCGGGGGTGCACCGTGCGGGGCGTCACGCCGGCGTACCTGGGCCGCGCGTGGCGGGGCTACGCCAGGGTCATCTTCTACCAGACGGACATGTCCGGCGTCGTCGTCGGACAGGGCTGGGACGCCTGGAACTACAAGGGCAAAGAGTGAGTCGCCGCGCGTCGTTTCGTTTGCCCTCTACCCTGCTTTGCAATCTGATTGGTTTGGTGGTTTTGATGTGCAACAGGGACACGCTGACGATGGTGGAGGCGGGCTGCACGGGGCAGGGGTCCAACCGGACGGAGCGGGTGCCTTGGACCAAGGCGCTCGGCGGCGTCGAGCTCGCCAAGTTCGTCGACGTCTCCTACGTCTCCGGCGACGGCTGGCTCGACGCGCAGCCACGATAGAATCAGTCTGGCAATAACGATGTGACTAAGCACGATGTATGCAAATTTACTGGTTGGGTCGTGTCGACTCGGTCTCAGATGCGCATAGGCAGTGAAAAATGGTTGCTGGTGTTACTTGACTTCAAGATCTTTTGCGTACGCGAGGAGGAAATGAGAGGGGGACAAGGTAGATAGATGGCGACATGGTGTAAAAATGCGGTCTCCAAGGACAACTCAAAACAGATATCGAACTCATGTCTCATGACCGTGAGCATGCGCAGAGTGACAGACTCGAACCAGCTGCAGCTACAAAAGAGACATCATTTTAAGGGAAAACTTCTTTTCTGAGACCGGGTCATGAAACAACAATTAAAAGTATCCTCTCCAATATCATATGACCTAATGGTTCATGGCAGGACAAAAATCAGGACCTGAGACTTGAATTTGCAGCTTCACATAAAAGTATAAAACACACAGACTAGTGCTGACTAGTGATGTTTTCTTCCTCTCCTAGTTTCACCATCAATCACAACTTTAAACTTTTATGCAATTGTGCTCAACTTTATGAAGTGTACAGACAGATGGAAGCCCTAGGTGATGATAATAATTCCGGCGCAAAGAATGATTCTATCTCACTTGGTGTAGAGGACATCCTCCCATGGATGACGGTAGAGTGGCTGCTTGAGCCTCTTCTGGTCGAAAGTGTGCCTGTGGATCCAAATACCACATTTGTTCAGTGAGTAGTTGCAAAAATAGAAAAATACAAGTGCAACATATAACCCAAACGTTAGAATCATTAGCATAGCAAAACCACAGAGAAATGTCAAGGACTCACCCAATCAGACCAATTGAACGTGCAAGCACGAAAAGCCCATTAAGATAACCAATCTCAACTATCTCGTCGATCTCCTGTTTGGTGAACATTCCACTTCCTGATAGAAGATCCAAGAAAAGCGACCCGATCGCACCATCGACATTCATAACCAAATTGTTGGCTTTTGACAATGTGTAGGTCTCAACCTGAACAGCATATTCCATGTACTTGACGGAAGGGAAATGTGTGTGAGCATATTTTTGTAGAAGCTGCACACGCTTATCCCTGTTGTCCCTGCTCTTGATCCTAATCAACACAGGAAAGTGAGCTTAGTGCAAGATCAAATGAATAACTGCTCGTATTTTTCAAGTGCAGAGATTTTTTATGATAACATATGCAATGGATACGCATGCTATACCTGTGACCGATCCCAGGGACACGGATTCCCTTCTTTTTCATGCCTTCAACAAACTCGTAAGGTGTGAGACCCTGGAACCAATTGTTACAGACCCATTAGAGTGATTAATCGATATAAAAAACATGGGGATGCCATAAAGGAAAGGAGAATCTAAGTTGGCTCACCCTATCACATGCATCTTTGAAGTATCGGGCTGCATCATCAATTGCTCCACCGAAACGGGGACCAATTGTCAATAATCCTGTGATAACAGCATCCCATTTTAATGTTTCAACCATAAATATTGGTACTCTATGCAAATGTGCACTGAATGGTAAAGGTTTTGCATGTAGAAATCAAACAAAATCTCACCAGACACCAAGCTGGAAACAAGGTCCTTTCCAGCCCGAGCAGTAACTATAGAGTTATGAGCACCGGATACACAGGGACCATGGTCAGCGCAAAGCATGATGCATATCTGGAGACACATGAAAGCCCCTTTTAGATTAAATAAACTCCAGATATAGAAAAACACTGTTGGTCAGAATTATAAACCACTACTGAAACTTCAGCTATTTAAAGAAGATAGGATAATAACATCACTACATCATATAAGTCCGTAACTTACCTCAATAAACTGAGTGCAATAGCGAGGCAGGCTACGCTTGAACCACAAAAGAGAGATAACATCGCCAACTCCATAACCCTGTTCAATAATTGTAGACATAGGTACACCAGCATAACATGGCTCCTCGCCTGCATCACAATCATGCACCCAAAATTACTTCCAGAGTTCCAAGGGGAGAGACAGACAAATGTTGAGCATAGAGCATAAATAGAACAACATGGCACCACCAATCTAACCTCTGTCATCAGAGATAGTGGAGATGATGTGGGTAGGAGCCCGGACCTTCCCACTCTTGATTGCAGTTTTGAGGTCCTCGGGAATGGGGGGAGGTGTAATTTCAGCCACAGGAGAAATCTTTCCATCCTCAACCTGTCGAATATATTTAGCCTCAGAAGCTTGATTCCCATACCACAGATTATCCAATACTAATGCTAGAAAGATAATCACAATGCAAAAGACCTCATCAACATACCAGTTTCTCAAATGTCTCCTTAATAGCACTTTCCAGAGCTTCATATGAAGTAGGCACAATTGCACCAGCTTCCCTTAGTGCCTCATTCTTAGCTTGGGCTGATTCCAACTCGCCACCACTCTTTGCACCCTGTTATGTCCCAGAAAAAAAAAGATCTCTGGATGGTAAATATACTGTTCTTCTGACAGAAATAAGTGGAAAAATAGATGCAAGTAGTTATTTTAAACTTACAGCATGGCCAAACTGCACTTCCGATTTGAATAGACGAGCGCATGTCCCACTAACCCATGCAACAACTGGTTTCTGAACCTTCCCTTGTTTCAAGGCTTCGACAAGTGAATACTCATCTTTTCCACCAAGTTCCCCAAGAACTACCATCATTTTAACCTAAAGCCAATAAACATGGAGTACAACAAGAAGTTATTGGTATACTGATACTAAGGATGTGACCAAGTTAAATAGCTACAATAATGACAGTTTATGGATTCCATCACAGATAGGAGATATAAATTAGTCAAAAACAAGAGACTTCATAAAGGTCAATGATAAATATGCATAGTGCTAAAAGAAAACTCGCACTAATTTCCACATAAAGATCTGAACCAGTTCAGATGTCAAACCTGCGGTATGTTATTAAAACGCAGAATGTGATCTGATAGAGTTGATCCAGGGAAAACATCCCCTCCAATTGCAATTCCTGATTACATTAAAAAAAATAGTTAGTACACATGCATTTTTTGCGTGCGTTGAAATATTAAATATTTACATTTATCCACAGCTGTTTTACCTTCATAAATACCATCTGTCACTCTGGCAATGGTGTTGTACATCTCGTTTGACATGCCACCCTGTTGATGTAATGAAATATTAGTTTGTCATTACCCCATTGGCATTCGGGATGCATATAATCATTAAAAATGACACTCAGAATACAAATGCAAATGAGCATATACTAGCCAGTGAGTCAGAAATAGAATAGACAGAAATTCAGTGGTTCAGGCAACAAAAAATAATTGCATACGCATTTACATTTACATTTACATCTAGCTAAACATAAAGCCAAGCCTCATGCTCTACACTCAAAATTCTTGAAAGTTGCTAGCACATCATATATGTTCTACAATACTTCCATCAGCTAAGAAACAGAACATTTGCTCCTCCTTAGCATCAGATAGATATTTAAGTATTCATGTGGACAAGCTAGAACTTTAGTTTCTTTTACTAATATTGTAATTACTTGAACTATTTCGATATTTCTGTTGTGACTTTCTTTCTTAGTGTCTTAGCTCTTGTTTGGTTTCATCTCTAGCTTACCCCAGATTACTTGGTAAAACAAGGGTTCTGTTGCTGCTTATGTTGTTGTATGTGGACAAGCAAACCAAATAATGAAAAAGGGGTATAAAGGCGCTACCGATTTAGACACAAAACCGACGGAGCCAGGCCTGTAAAGCTTGCACTGAATTATGTTGTCAATGGTTCCAGCAGTATCACCAATCTTGAAAGCACCAGCTTGAATTCCTCCAACTGTTGCAGGTCCAATGATGACCTACATATAATACTAAAACTGCTTAACAAATATAAGGAACAAATACGCCGATGTCAGATAGGACATGGAGTGTGCGTGTGCCAATAGCAGTATCTGGATGAACCAGAGGCCATTATTTTCTATGAACTTTTCTAGATGGATGTGATCCTTTATTGATGTGAAATGAAAAGGTACAAATTTATGATGATAGTCCATAGACAAACACTTAGGTCGAAAAAAGCAGTTTGTTAATGTAAAGCTTAGTCCTTACCTTGTTATTAGCACGTGCAAAACTAATTAGCTGCTTTGCATCTGATTCAGGAACACCCTCAGCAATAATAGCTACAACTCTTATCGTTGGTTGCTTCAAAGCTGACATTGAAGAAGCAGCAGCACTGCAAAATAAGCAAGTACAGTTAACATGTAGTTACTCAAGACCATGCACTCTTTCACAAAAGAACACTAATCATAACTAACCTCCGGAAGGATGCAAAGTTGATAAATACATCGGCTGTTGGGTGGGCATTGCAGGCAGCTTCAACTCTACAAAAGATACATAAGTAAATACCAAGTTGTGCTAACAATTAGATAGCATAATCATCTCCACCAAAAATAGAACTATTTTCTTGCTCATTGAAATGGCCCATACAAGGACCTAGAGAACCTACGTAGGATGAACTGGAATAGCAATTTCCTCTTGACCAAAGAAAAGTTTCTGAAAACCATCAGAACCAGGATTGATTATTCCAGCAACAGAAGGTGTTTCTCTCCCTATAAAGAGACATATAGTCAATAAGAAAGAAGTAAAATAGGGATTCGATTCAAACAAGAATAAACAGTCAGATGTGTACCACAGAGGAAGTCAAAATCAAGCATCCGTTGGATGGGAAGTTGCTTGTAATTGTAGAATAATGCTTGGGTAGTTTTCGAGAAAAGTTGGCCTGTCGCCATGATTTACTTTACTTCACCTGTAAAAAATGGAATCAGAATGTGATAACAAAGAATAGTTTACTGAACAAATAATGCAAAATCATGATAAACGAGCCTCTCCACAATCCTTGTAGCAGTGCTTGTGCAGAGAAATGAACGGTTGAATGGATGACACGAATAAACAAATTGGGAAACAAAAATTCCAGGCAATATTTATTATGCTTAGACAACCACTATAATGGTCAAAACACGCTACTCTAGGAAGTACAAGTACAATAAATGACCCTAGGTACCATGATGACCAGCTCCGGTTTTTCAGTAACTGCAGCACTGAGCTACAAAAACCAAACTAATAGTGAAGCATCATACACCATTCATCCCATCACAATGAGCAGCTACAAGAAGCGAGAAAATACAAAAAACAGAAAGCTATATACCTACTGGACATTTATTTCTTTGAATTATTTTCAGTAATTGCTTTCTAAGCATCCAATATTTAATGGAGAACTAGAGCTAATTCTACTTCTCAGAAACCATGCAGCTAAGGAATCTTTTTCAGTGATCAGAAACAAGAAATTACAGGCAAAACTTACATCAGGCACAAAAAAAAGAATTTACAGTGCTAAGTAGGTTGTAAATACATTATGCCAGGTGTATTAAATCCAACTGCAACATGATCATATAAAAAATACAAAAGCACTCAATAAAACAGGACACTCAGATCCAAGTGTGAACTTGCCATCCCAAATCCACTGTGCACCACATAAAACAGGACACTAGACAACCCTCAAAATGCTGCTCAATATTCGAAAGTATAACATAAAGGAGCTAGAAATCTCAAGTACGAAACACCAGCAAATTTTATTGGCACCATTGCCCCAACCCCAACTAGTTCCCTCATCCATCAATGCCAAAATGGAGCAAAATAATACGCTACAGCATTGAGTTGTCCAAATCTCTTTGCTTCTAACATCCAAGTCCGCCGGCTACCACCAAATGCGAATCCAAGTACCGGTAACGCTATTAATCCCACTAACCGACCGAATCTTTCCTTTTGTTTTAGCATCCCAGTCACGAGTCATCAAATTCAAAGCCCCAGTACCGACAAAGCTACCATTCCCACAAGATCACAGGTTCCCAGTCATCACTTGCAAACAAATTAGGACGAGTAAAAATGACCATTAACAACAGAGTCATTCAGCACTGTATATCAGAGCTAACTTCCGAAACACGACAAATTTAAACCCTCGCTAATTGCCCTTCCCAAACCCACCAAATCCAACAGAACCAAACCGCGAGATCTCCCCAGATCCATACAAAAACAGTACCCCGAAGTCCAAATCACAAGTACCCGACAAAACCCCACGACCCCTGATACCACCCGCGCAGCAATCAAACCCGAGCTCGCGCTACGGGATCACTCCCCAGTCGAATTCAGATCACACGCCCGCATGCAGGCAGCCCATTCCCACCAGAACCGACTAAATCCGACGCCAGCCGCGAGATCCTCGCGCGATCCCGGTGCCAGCGGCGCGCGCGGATCCTCAGATCCGCGGCCCGGCGATCCGAGCCGCCGAGCGTTCGGCCTAATGCCGCACAGCACGAGCCGCAAGCAGCAGAAGCAGGAGCAGCGGGGGAGTGTGCATGTTGTGTGGGGGGTGGGAGCTGCGAACCTTCCGAAGCGTGGGGAGGCGAAGCGAGGCGCGGCCGGAGGGGGAGGGCGGGGTGTCGCCGGGAGATCAGTGGTGCGTCGCTCGGGGGCGGGCGGAGCAGAGCTGGGCCGGGAGCAGAGGGATTTATAGTGGCGGGTGGAGGATGTATGGGGGCCGGTGAGGAGTAGGCGAGGCGAGCGACGCACTCCCCATCTACCCACGAGGCCACGAGCACGGCCGCCGCCGGGAGGGCTGTCTGGACCGGGTCCACGAGCCGTGGTAATAGACTGCTAGCTTGGGTTTAACAACCGGCTGGGAAGCCTGGAACGGGAGGGAGTAGCACGGGCGAGCGACAAATGGTACAACGCCGTTTCTCGTCTAGTTTTAGTCATATACGAACTTTTTAGACCGGTACATGTTTGAAAATGAGCGCATGGATTGAGGAATTTCTCTTCATGGTTTTCAATAGCTACACAAAAGGAGGTTGACAAGAAAAGAAATGTGTGGCTTTGATGTGGCTGGGTGTTTCAGTTTAGATAAACTTATGCTAGCATGTGCTAATTTCTCGGAGTTGTCACTATCAAGAATTATTCAGACCAACTTAAGGGGTGTTTGGTTCCACGGACTAAAGTTTAGTCCCTGTCACATCGAATGTTTAGATACTAATTAGGAGGACTAAATATGAGCTAATTATAAAACCAATTGCACAGATGGAGGCTAATTCGCGAGACGAATCTATTAAGCCTAATTAATTCATGATTAGCACATATTTACTGTAACATCACATTGTCAAATCAGGGACTAATTAGGCTTAATAGATTCATCTCGCGAATTAGCCTCCATTTGTGCAATTAGTTTTGTAATTAGTCTATATTTAATACTCCTAATTAGTATCTAAACATTCGATGTGATAGGGACTAAATTTTAGTCCGTGGAACCAAACACCAAAAAATAGAGGTGTAGTTCATGTTCTACCATTATTTATTTTATGATAAAAATAGAGCAGTTTGTTATAGGTTTCACCAAATTAATATGGTATTGATGCACATGCTCATCCTTCTCTATATGAAGATATTCGATGATAATTGTGATGGATGTCATATGTATATACATGAGCAACATATAATTTGCGGTGATCCAGTCGAAGCTAATGGCCATGGCTTAGGGTTAGGATTGCTTATGACTAGTACCTTAGAAAGAGGTTTAGAGAAGGAAGGTAGACTAGCGGAGGAGGAGGGAACACAGGGGCAGAGTGGCGAGGCATAGGGCCGCTGCTAGCCATGGGCGGAAATGGATGAGTGATGGGCCAGCGATGGGGTAGGGGAGATACTGGTCTAGGACGGTGCGGGGAGAGTAGGTGCTCTGCGCGCATGGTGCATGCACTAAGAAGAAAACATGTGTTGAGAAAAAAGATGCTAAGATGAGGTAGAAGATAAACGATTGATTTCCGTTGCTGATCGGATAGCTAATGACCATTGCCAGATCAAAAAGAAAAAGTTGTAATATAGTCCCTCCTTAAAAAACTTGTAAGAAGTTGTCCTACTCGTACGGCATGTATGTTGTACTTCGTCGGATGTCCACCTAAGTAGGTAGATTTTGTTGCGTTTCGAAAATGTGTCATCAAGAATTAATTGTTGGAGGCTACTAGCGGGAGAGGGCTCTCCCGATAGCAATAAGTCAAGAGGCCCCTGCCCCATCCCTTATCCACTCGCGTGGATGAAAAAAATAGAATAGCTCGCACGTGTCGCTCTTCGCTTGTCCCCTCCTCCTAATTCGCATCTGACGCCAGCGAGAACCACCCTCTACATTCCCCTTCCCCCTCCCCCTTTGTCCAAGTCCGAAGAAACCATGACATCGACCATGCAATCGTCTTCGTCTCTGGTGGTGGCCTCCACCCTCGTCATCATCTTCATCTTCGAAAAAGCGTCCCCACCTCGCCTTTCCCTCTTGCTCAGTCTCCGGCGGATTCCGCTACCAAATCCGCCATTGCCACCTACTGCCACACTAATCCGACTCTGTCAGGATGCCACCATGATGCCCCCGCCCCGACACCACCCACTGCCCACCTTAGTCAGACCGATAGTCTCTTTGGAGCTTCCTCTATGCTCGGGATCACAGGTAACCCTGAACCCAAACCTCGAGCTTTGAACTCCAACCTTAAAATTGTCGGAGAGCTGCCCATCACTGGAGCAGCCATGTTGTTACCTTCTTCCCCTTTGAGTTAAATAGAGATCGAGAGTCCTCTCAATTTGTTTTTTGCGGTGATTGTTTGATGCGTCCACATGCTCTTGGTGCGGCCCTCAATGACTGATGGCCCACCTCACATCACATGTTCCCACAACCAGAGAGAGTGAAGAATGATTCCATTCGCGCATCATGGGTAGAAAATCAAACAGTGACACGAACAAGTAGCAGTGGGTCGGTTAGCTGTACTTCGTTTTTCTCCGACTTAACTTGCTTTGAAATCAAGATTAATACAATTAAATGAGTTTGGGTCCCACCAATGACCCGGAATAAAATAAGACTTGAATTTCAACCGAAATGGATGAAAAAATATATCTTTTGATGAATGGATTGAATTTTTGGGCAAATAGTAATCTTGGCATGACCGAAAAGACTGAAATTATTAAAAAAAAATCCGAAATTTTGATCACGGCCTGTCACATGGCATAGACGCTAGGAAGGTGTGTGCAATTAGGCACAACACCACTAAGGTGTGTGCAATTAGGCACAACACCACTAATGTTAAATGAACCATCACGAATCCATGACTCCCATTCTTAGATCATAGTCATGGCCAATGTGATGTGGACCTCATGAAGGCACTGTGGACTCGCCGATGCGCCCACGAGGGAAAATAATAGATATTCTTGTGTGGCTTTGAGGCGTAGCCATGTCTTCCATATTTGGCTAGATTCGTAAGAGCATGCATTGATTTGTCAAAGTTGTTGCTAGCGAACTAACCATATACACAGTATACAAGGCCATCTTATGATCAAAACCGAGGCATGTACAACATGTATTGTAATTATTAATTGGCATACCACCATCCATCATGATTCACTGCTTCAAATATTTACTCGTTGAGCCTTTATACATGAGCAACCAAAATAATGGCAAAGGCATGTCAAATCTTTCTGTGTTTGCATGATATCGTGTAAGAAAATAATTTTATTGCGATAAATTGATGGACTTGGTAATGTGTAGCATGACACAACAATATCCCAACATCGGACATGCGCTTGTCATTTGTCAAGAGAGACCCTTTGTACATAAGCGGCTATAGGCGGTGCATGAACGTGTTCTTAGATATATCTCGTCACTTTGAGATTTTTATAGACATATTATCTGCATTTTCATTGCTATTCAAATTGCAGACCTCAGGGGATATAACAGGGCAATTTAGGTTAGGAACCGCTTGTGAAAATGCTTTTTTAGAAAAAAAAGAAGTGACTCTATGGAAATCGCACGTTGAAATTGTAGTTCACGTAAAGACACATGCCGCATTCATCATCGCCCTTTGAAATTGTAGTTCTCGTAAAGACATGCCACATTGGTCATCGCCCATGGCATCCGAAACCGGTGACCGTGTTTACTTCTTTGCTTTGCTGTGTGCGCATGACGCCGCAGTAAATCCACAGCCATTGTTTTGGGGTTAGTTGGTCTATGCGCCGGGTTTACGTAGGTCACACCGCAGGTAGCCGAGACCGGGTTTGGTGCACCCACAAGCTGGTCTCAACGACAGATGGCCCACCGCGCACCACCTGGACCCACAGGCAGCGAGAGCGAAGACCGACGTGACCTGTGGGTATCCCGTAGCCGTCTCTCACTGCTGTGCTATATAGGCAGGCGGGCGGCACGTGCCGCGGGGGGTGTTCGGCTCGATTAAGCGTGGCGCCACTGGTTGTTGAAGTGAATGAACCCGCAGCCGAATCCGTGGCTCATGCTTGGATCGGACACGCGGAGGCAGTGTGGAGCTGACACGGCGCCCACGCTGGGAGTGGCCCACATGTCATTGTCCTGTCGCCGGAGGTGGTCACTGGTCAGGTGGGCAGAGTAGACCAGTGTGGGCTTTTAGTCGGGTGGAGATCCCGAGGTCGCGGCACTGAACCTCCATGGGGAGGGGAGGAGGGCTGTCTGCTGTCTCCGCGTGGGCCCCGCCGGCCAGAGACAGAGTTCTTCACGGTTCAAAGCTCTGAAGGTGTCTCCTGTCGTACAAGTGGCGTGGCGGCCCTACCTTAGCTGTACTGTGCATGGGTTCGTCGGATCCGCCTGTGGACCTGTGGTAATAGTTCACCTCGAACATGGCCGCACGCTGCCTCATATACATCCAAGACAAACGAAAGGACTCTGAAATTTTGTCTAACCCAATTCTTGAGAAATGTTCTCTGTATGTACTTTTTGAAGGAACCAGAATTCTAACAGGTTGTTGACGAGATGGCAAAGATTTTCTTTTACCGTTTAGAGAATTCTGGCTTTTATTTGATTGTCAAAAGATGACCCTTTCCCCCTTAGTCTTGTAAGATTTTACTCATGTTCCCCTAATAAAATATGTGCATTCCATTTCCATGCTCTCGAAGAAAAACAAGGTTGTGTCAAGATAATGAAAGAACTTTGCCAATTTGACTGAGCTAGTAATATAATTCTTGAAAAATATTCCCTGTATGAGGTGGTACACGGTTGAAACTAAAACCAAGATAATTCTTAAAGTTTTTGAAGGAACAAGAATTCTAAATTTCCAACAGGCTGTTGACGAAATGTCATAGATCTGCTTTTAGATAATTCTTGCTATTTGACCGTCAAAAGATGGCCTTTTTCTACCCTCTTAGTATAAGTCTCTCTTTTGTTATTTGTGCCTGTCATGGTCTTCATCTAGGTGGTGGTACCGTTATTATCAGATTTTACTCATGTTCCCCTAATAAAATAGCGTTCCATGCTCTGAAAGAAAGAAAGAAAAAGGTTGTATCAAAGACCACAAACGTGCCACAGTCAAGATCGCCCATAGCCTGTTAACAATCAGTCAACTGCTAGTTTATTTGCTCGGCCCTCTTCTCTTCACAAGCCGACCATACCTCCCAGCACATCTTTGATGGATTTCCTCTCATTTTCTAATTGAGGGAGAGAGAGCAAGCCTTCCAGTTGCAGCTATCCGGTCTTTCGTTACAAACGATGCAGCATGGACCGAACAAATGCATGCCATCCATGTACAGCGACTGGTCAGCCGGCGCGTCGCGATCTAGCTGTTAAGCACATCGGCAGGCAGACATTAACTTAACGCTCCCTGACGCTAACCCCCAACAACACCACCAGTAGGTGTCAACGTGCGGCTAGCTCCGTGTAGCAGTCTGTCTCTGTCAGGTCCGTCACCTAATGATTCCTTTAGTTGCAGTCCACTGCCCACGCAAAGATCAATTTGGTTGCGCCAAGATCATTGAAAGGAACAAGAAAGGGTTTGGTTGGCTGCTGGTTGGTAGCTGAACTGGTACATGGCACAGATGCCTCACCAGACCAACGTTCTTTTTTCGTTTTGATGATCAAATGCTTTGCAGAGCCTTCAAGTCAAAGCAAGTAACAGGGACAGGTAAAAGAATGATTGATGGTACTAATAATGAGTTAGTTATGCGGTAGTAGTAGCATTTGGACGCTGTCATTGCAGACAAGAATTACGTAGCATAATTCCGACACACCCCTTTGTCGACCTGTGCATCTTGGAGTCACCAAGTGCAATCCAGAGGTATTTGGAAATGCTTATACCTGGATCCATCTCATTCTTTTTTTTTTGTCTTATTTATCCAAGGTACACGTTAAATACATATTTAGCTCATCTATTCAGTATCTTTTTTTTTTGCCAAGATAAGCTAAATATGCACAGTAGTTTTTGTTATTCTTGATGGATGTGGGAGTGTAGCTTGATTATTGTTTTGAGTAACATGTATCGGCCAACCACTAGTTCGCCTTTTTTCATCGTCTCCAGCAGCTGATATCATCAGATCCTCCAACCTCAACGAGTCGTTTCCACCACCTGCGCACAATCCCACAGGCCTACCAGCCAACCGGCAATCGCCAAATTGCCTCTTGCGGTTTGCGGCCAACGGCATCACCACCACCACCTCTAATTGATTTGGCATACATGAAACGAAATTACGAAAGTGATCTAGTGATCGGATCCTGACGTGCATAGAATCTGACCTGGGTAGTTGGAATTTGAGGCAGGGGGCCTCTGAATCTGCAATGGTCCAACGGTCCAATTCATCAGATCCAACTGCCACTGAATACAAGCATGCTGCCCACTGGTACTGAGCAGATCCGTAACAAGCGTTCAACTTCTTTGTTGTAATTTCAAAGACCAGCACACAGCGTCTCACAACAGGCCTGTTTAATTCTAGTCAGGCACTGCACCCACCGGTATGAAAGCAGGAAGCACCCTCGATGTTGGGGGTATGAGATGCAATCCAATCAAAACAGGACCACTCAGTGGAAGGAGCATGATAAGGAGCTTACGACACAATTCTTAGTAAATAAGATTGTAAATGACTTAAACAGGTTCAGTGAATAGTGGTCTCGTTTCTCCTATTACAAAGGAAATTGAGGGCATTATCTGGCGCCTGCAAAACTGTACATAGTGCTATCATACAACATCTGTAATGACTAGTACACGCCAGGCTTCAGCTTTAAAACTTGAAGCCAGTAATGTCGAAAAGCATCAACAACTGTCAGATTTCTTTCATCTGCAAAATTACCCGAGGGGGCACCAACAGCTAGTTTCTACTCCTGACGTGCTCAATTTGTCAGTGCTCATTTCTCGACCACTAGGATTAAATCTAATTTGCCGTTTACACTCTTTTTCTTATTATGTTCTTCCGTGGCTCCTTTTTGATCGGTGCAGCCCCTGAACCTAGGGAGGTAATTCCTACAGCACTCTGGTACAGGTCCTTTAACCTGTACAAATCAAAACATCAAGAAAATAGTAACTAACCCATAGTTAGCAAAGTTTGCACCAAGAAATATATTGTAAGATAGTAGCAAACCTTGGCATACTGATCACCAGTGCAATCACAGAAACTCCAACAATAACTGGAAACACTGGTGCTGGGGTCAGTTCCTGCATCATAAAAAAATTACATGATTTCTGAAACAGATAAAAATGCAATTAAATTTGATTCACAAGCATGTCAAAGTTTCCAGTACACAGTTTGTCTGGATATTCAAGTAATAGACCAAATTTGTTGGAACTAGTGATGAATCATTTCAATTACCCCACCAGTCCCAAGACAGTTGGGCATAGGTCAGGCTTTAGAGCTAGTTTGATTAGTCCAGGTCGGGTAGTGTTTGTCACTGTAACAGGTGATTAATTCTCTTGCTATACAACAACCTCCTCTCCTAGGTGAGAGAAGGGGTGGTATGAGTTTGTCCTTTCTATCACTCTATAATACAAAGATATACAGCTCCCGTGCGTGTCCGAGAAAAAAAAACAAGAATTCAGGTATAATTACATGTTCCTACTTCGTCTGCAAATCTAGAATGCACAGAGAGTATCTTGGTGCTGACAAAAAAAGGACCACAGCATTTTCTATTCATATGCAGTATAGAGTACATAGATATCTCAGTCAGTGCTGTATAAACGAGGGCATCAATATTTCCTACCCCTCGTGTGCAGTATAGGTAACTCTTAAGCAAAGTAACTCATGTCCATGGTTCTCATCTCTTCAAGTTTGAGAATGTAAATGTTAACAGTGTCAAGAGAATTATGCTGCAACGCTGATGCCAAGTGTAGAGACTAGAGAAGTTACCTGCTTCTGATGGCGCTCTTCAGTTTTATATTTAAGGGGACCAACATGAATTTGGGGTTGCTTTTCCAGATCTACTTCAACCAACTCTGATTCAAACCTATGGGTATGTGATGGAAGGCCAGATCGAAGCTGAACAAGATGCTTGCCTTTGGGCAAATCTCTCACTTCAAAGTAGTATGAAAGAGGAACAGGAAGTACAGATTCTACTCTAGAAGGTTCTGCTGCTGATCTGATTTCAACAGACAGATGTGGCTGCAACATATCAATACCATCACCTTCCACGTGACCACTCAAGATTGTTACTTCCGGGCGTTCAAAAACCACAAAATCAATACCAGTGATGTCTTCATGACCAACCTAGAAATGCAAATGCTGTTAAATATATAAACAATAAAGGAGCACAAGAAGTATTGGGCTTTAACAAATTATGTTACACCTACATCAACTGACACATAATCCGGTGAAGCGCGCTCAACTGCTGCAAACTGGAGATTATCTTTTGCAACCACTCTTATAGAGTAAGTTGATCCAGGCACAAGTCCTCTAAGACGAAACCTACCAAAAGCATCTGTAGTAGCTTCCTCATAATAACCAGTTGATTCAGATCTTGCTTCAACAAAAACACCTTCCTTTGGTTGACCAGTTAACAGTGTCACAGAACCCATGGCACTACATTGAAATGTTGGTCAAGTTAGTATCATAAGATTGGCGACAATTAAGATTTTGTAATGCATATACATAAAAATAGTTTCCAACCAAGCATGGACCTTGTCATAACTGATTAATCATTTTGCGTGCACATGGTGGGGGAACTATACAGCAAAACTATTAGAAAAAAATTATGCAGGTTAAGCAAGGTATCCATCATTTAGTTCTAGAATTGACCTACTATGGATCAGCAACGGTGGCATAGCAAATACAGATATTTCATGGTTTCAAAGAACCTCTTTGTGAACTTGAATAAGGTACAAAGGTCAACTTTCTGCAAGCTGATAAGGTGTTTCTTTGCATATAAAGCAAGACACAAGTTATTACAGACCAAAAATAATTATTCATAAAAAAATAATGAAACAAACCTGTAAGCCACTCTGGTTGCACGGAATTCAGCCTCTCTAGACTCCCCAGAATTAAGATCAATAGCAACTGCTGAGGGGTTAAATTTATATTCCTACAGCACAAGCATCGAACCATTAGCAGCTCTCCAGAAAAAAAAACAAATATATGTGCATGCACTGCTTCCAAATTTATAAAAATGTGCCCGGGTATGGACTAAGAAAAGCTTAGGTGGTGACAGGATTTCGTGCGCTCAAACTCAACCCACATCAGGTGTATTAAAAAAAATTAAATTCACAAACCTCCTTAACCCGCTATTATATTTCTTAGAGAACTAATGCAAAACTTCAGTGAGAAGTGAATAAGATTACATTAAATAAACAACATGGGATGGCAACTGATATGATTGAAGTTACAGCTCCAAATTAACATTCATGATCTTTTGCATCATTTGGCAGATGGGATACAAAAAAAAGAAGTACCTTAAGAAGAGGTCGGAGATAGAAACTTCCAGGAAATAAGTTGTCAAAGATGAAAGTTCCGCCAGAACCACTAATTGAGTTATTTCTGTATCCTTCCTCGCCACTCAAAGATAATAATACTGATGGTAACAGCTCCAAATTTTCACCATAAATCTGCACTGATATCTGACCAAGCTTCTGACAAGCAAAGGTGTACAGGCCAGTTTGCTTGAGATGATAACCATCCTGAATGAAGGTTGAAATGATATCAGATAGGATATTCAACAAAACACCCCTTTTGTGATTGCTGATTGTCAGCTTAATATTGCAGCTTTCTAATAATGTACTGGGCCATGTGTATCACATTAAGCAGAGGCCGAAAGTTTATTTCCCTCTAAAAGAGATACATGTATGTCATGTCATAAATACCATCACTAGGAGCAAGAGCAAGAGCAACAGAATACTAATCCCTCCTATCACAAATGTACGTCATTTTAGAGTAGAGCATTTCCCTCTAAAATAGATACATGTATGTCATAAATACTATCACTAGGAGCAAGAACAAGAGCAACAGAATACTAATCCCTCCTATCACAAATGTATATCATTTTAGAGTTGAGCACAAGAACTGGACACTGGTGCTCTCATAGCTGCCACTACTACACTGCAGTGTTGTACATCACCACCACAGCAACGACCTATTCCTTAGACACTAGCATCTTGTGTTACTTTAATTAAAAATATAAATATATGCTCAAAATGTAATACCAACCTTTGAAGCTTCAACTTTATATTCTATGTCATTGTACAAGGGACCTGCAAAGAATGATCCATCAGAATCTGTTTTTGTCTCTGTTGCTACATCCCCTTTGTTCAGATGGGCATAGTTGCTCTTTCCAGCTGATAGAATCCTGATATCAACATCAGAAGTTGCAGGTGACACTGATCCTTCAAGGTATAGACCAGCTTTTGCAGTGATTTGAGGAACAGTGTCTTGGCATCCATTCACAGACACTGAATACTGCAGTTTAAATAGTACACAGAATTACAACCATGCTTTGAATTTTTTTTTTAAAAAAAAGTTCACCTATCAACTGTCACTCACCTGTTGTCTTGCTGGATAAAATAGGACCTTTTTCCTTCCAGTGCTGAAAATATAGAAAATCATGTCAGGATAGCAAAATATTGCATAATTATTTTCTGGTAAAAGAAAAGCAATCTTCAAAAATGAAAAATAAATAAAGCAGTCTGTAATAAAGATAGACAAGGGGTCGAAGCAGAATATCAGGCCCCAACAAAACTACAAAACTCAACATTCTGATTATGAACATTTTGGTTGCAGAAAACAAAAGTAATGGAACAGAACACTATACCTAGAATCATGAGGGACAAAGATGAAGTCCTCCCCTAGGTCAGCCCAAATAGAGTACTCAAATGCAGTAAAGTCATTTTGATTACTCTTTCCAAGAGCAGGTTTGGTGGATATCTTTTCTACAAAGCTGCCATCACTCTTTAAGACATCCACGACTATATCCTTTGAATCAATGTCTTCCTGAAGGGAGCCCATGTCCACATGGATTTCACCTTTTACAAGATACTTCTTTGCGTTGATATGAACCGGCTAAAAGGGAAACCAATGTTAGGGTGCAAAATTGAACCTTGTAGGAATAAAGATATATGTAAAGTAGGACCGCACCATGGGATTAGCTGTATCAAACAAAACAGACGAACTCCCGAAGGAAATACAAGGATTTGTTAAATGAATCTCATGTTGCCCTGAAGTTTCTACACAAATCCTTTGAGATCCTTTCTGTCCGAGAAGAAAAGTGGATTGTGTTAAATTAAGGTTCCATTATGCAAACATAATGTAGATTCCTTGTGATGAGATAGGACCTTTATCGACAAGTCACGTTTGGAAGAATCTGGCAGCTGAATATATGCTTCAGTATCATGAGTTGAAACTAGCTCAATCCAGTAGCCTTTTTGCACAAACACAATATCCTTCACATCATCAATGCCAATATCTACATTCAAGGCATTTTGATCCCAGCACCAAACATCCTTAACCGAGCCCTCAGATGAAGAATGCCTCACCTGAAAGAAATGTATCAGAAATAGTTAAGACTTTGAAAACACTAGTAAGCAATGATTTTTTTTTGCAGTAATTGTCACACATTGTTTTACCTCTATACGATATTTTCCCGGAAATACTTTTGTGAACACAAAATTGACATTATCTTGCTCCAAAGTGGTTGTCTTCTTTTCCTGCTCAACACCCCCAGCTAATCTAACAAGTGAGACCAGAACATTTTGGTTGCATTCCTCTTTGCACAAGACTTTACCATGAACATTGACTTGTGACTGCCAACAAAGAGTTAATCGTCACAAGATATTATCGCGACCTGAACCACACTATAAAACTTGGTGGAAGCTAGCATAGTGTTTCTAAGGAAAAGATGGGTTAAAGTAATGATCTTGTTTACCTGAGAAAATGCCAGATCAAGCAATGGGCCATTTACATTGACAGTAATAGATCCTGGTGAAAACATAAGACTAGAAGAACGTTCAGAATCTACAGGTAATGCAGATAACTGGTATTCACCAGTAGGAACCTGCAAAGTACAACAAAGAAAGCTAATTAGTAATGATGCCATTAAGGTTTAAATTAAGAAGCAGTGTAGAAGCTATTAACATCATAGATTGGTTCGTGCCAAGATAAGATCATATTTCACAAGGATATAAACAAATATTGACTGGAATATTATACGTATATATTCCTATTAACACAAGTCTTGACGTCCTATCAGTGCTTTGCCTATACAATACTAAGTAAATGTATATCTAAATTTTTTCAAGGAAGGGGGGGAGGGGGGCACAAACCTCAAAGCAAAATTGTCCATTTTCTCCCACCAATTTCCGCTGCGGCTTTACGTTTTCAGGTCCATGTGTTATAGTCACCTACCATCCCATTGGAATTGTAAGAATAGTTTTTGAAGTGATCTCAGTGAAACAAAAATATGGATCAAGATAGTACCATTGCTTTTGAATTCGGAGTTACTGTCCGAACAATACCACATACATCATATCTAACTGATCTGATATCATCAATGCTGGCCAAATTTGGTAAAATCTGATAGAAAGAATGTATTCAGTCAAAATGTACCAAGGCATTTAAGCGGTAAATCTAACTGAAGATACGATTGCCCCAAGCAAACTCAACATTACCATAAAATTCTCCAAACGGTTGAACTTATAGTGATCCTTCTCAGCTGTTATAGTATACTTCTTGGATGTAACCTACACAAGACAGCACAGAAGACAATTCATTATAGATGGAAAACTGATAATAGTGAGTTCAGTTTAGGTGCCATGTTGAGCCAGCGCAAAAACTCCAAAACAGGTGAAAGTATATAGTTTTATTTTTCTTGAAGTTAGCAAAAACCAAATTATGAACCCCTGCCATTTCAAAGGTTTCGTTGTGCCAATTCAGGGTCATACCATAAAAAAGAGCTGAACTAAAATGGTACATGAAATACTCCACCAATTTCCGATTGCAGGATATATATCAAGTTTGTGTGTCATCAGGCAAAATCCTCAAGAGATGAATTATTATATACGATGCGAGTAAAGTGCGCGCATCAGTGCATGAATACATAGAATTCCAAATTATTCTTCTCCCCAAACTTACGAGATCGTTGGTGAAGATCATCCATAATTAAGATGTATAAGAAAGTTTTCAAACAAATCAAAGAACCTGACAAGCCAATGTACGCTATTGTCACACATGGGTATGCTGACTTGGTTGATAAGCACAAAAAATACAGGCACTTCCATGTTAAGCATCTCACACAACAAACTTGCAGCTTCCATGTGAGACGTATTGACCCGCTAAAGTGAATTCATATTTTTATCTTCCCTTCAGTAGCTAACTAACTGTGCTATTAATGATGAATGCGTAAACATTATATCATCCTGCAACCTGTTGCACCACAACCACCATATTGAATTGAATAATTAAGAAACCAAGTCCTAGAATGACTACTGTGACTTTGTAACAGAAAGAAAACAGTTATGTGTGTGAATGTACACAAAGAGAAGGTGACATCAAGATGAGTAAGAGACTTCAAATATCAACATATGTGCTAGACTTTATTAAATAAAACCAGTTTAGTACCTGATCAAGTCTGTAGTACCCAAAGCTATCTGTAACAGCTCTCGACTGGCCATCGACTATAACATTGGCACCCTCCACACCAGCACCATAACCATCAACAACACGCCCTCCAACAGAAAATCCAGTAACCTGTTAAATATATACAAGGAATTGCTAAGAAGTTAGGGATCATATGAACAGTTCAGGAGGAAGATAATAAATTATCGATAAATTCTTAAGGAGCAGAAAGATAAAAAGTCTACAACCATCACACAACCCAAAACTTGTACCCAGCCAACCTTGCAACAGCTTTTAGTTTTGGCTGCTTGAATTATGTACAATTTTCTATTTGTATATCCATTGTCATTTCTAACTACGATTCTGAAAGCATAAAGGCCTATCCAACTGGTGTTTAAATCCAAATAACTTTTTCCTAGATTCTATTAATAGTAGATATCCAATTTTCTATCATCCTAAAGCAAACGACTTTTACCAAACTTCTACAGATGTAAAGCGATTTCAAGCATTACCTGGAATTTTTGGGGAACAGTCAAATGACCATGCTCAACGGAAACAGGAAGTGAAGATGGTGAAATATCAAAGACAGTGTTCTCCCCCTTATAGTATGGCAACAGCTCATAGCTACCTGCATATCATAGCAAACAGTAAACAGGTAACATTATATAGGGACCTGGAAAGAGCAGAGCATGATCCTCAGTGAATAAGAACAAACAATTAAAAGTGTTTACCATGAGTACAAGGAATTAGTGTTTGTGGTATATTTTCTCACTTGGAAGATAATTACTTTCAGTTAGATGAGCAAACGTATGTAGAACAATAGTTGATGTATTAATGCACTTGAAGACATCACAAGTACACATCTCAACAAGAAATTCCAAACAGATTTCACCAAGAAATTTGACATGATGGTTGCATTGCACTGAGATGACACTTTATTGGTTGAATAAGTTATCAACTTACCACAAGGTAGTGATCTAAACATGAACTTCCCATCAGCACCAGATATCGCATGGCAAAGAGCACCTTCCCTGGGTGCATCACCGAAACCTTGTGGGCAAGGAACCTCTGTTACATCATTTGAATATAAGTACAGGTGGACGCCCAATATCGGATTTCCCTGGCAAATACAATTCATGGGATATGTTCGATGTAAGAATTTGCTAAACAAAGCAAATCAAAATTAGAAAGGGATATACAATCATATGGTTGCAGTGCTAGTTAATATTATCAATCAAACAGAACCGAGTTCCTCCCAACCTGTGCAACCACAGTGCCATAGATGTTGTATCCAGATACAAAGAAGACATCATCTGCCACAACATTTCCAAATCGCAAGTCAACCTGTGTATAGTAACATGTAGTGCGTAAGACAATAAGATCATTATTACATCAGTCAATCCAAGGGAAAGCATATATGATCCTAACCTCTGGTGAGCCTCTCAACTCGATATCATAATCAGGATGAGAAGCGCGTAATCTGTAACGCCCTGGAAAAGGAACACCAGCATGAGAAAAAACAGAAGGGGCTATGTACAAAAGAAATATGCAACCTATTTTTCACAATATTAGTCCAAGGCAACTATAGGCAGAAAGTCAAGAAAGAACTTCTACAGAATAAATTCTAACCACTCAGCATTCTCACATTAATAAACTGATGTTTTGTGGTAACACACAGGCTGGCGTGTTGTGGACCTTGTGGTGGTACAAGGTCCTGGATGAGTGGACGTAGGGAGGGGAGAACCATGAACAGAGTAAGATGGTCCGCATGGTATGAGTTGCTGACCATAGGGCTTATTTTAGGCATTTGAATCATGGTGAGTGGTCACGAAAGGCCTATATATCTCTTCTTTCCAGTGCAAAACTAATAACTCAGTCATCAAAATCAAAGCAGATTCCAAATTGTGCAACTTCAAATTGGCAAAAATGATATTCCCAAATCAGTAGATAACTCATTCTTAGTATTAATGCTAGAGTTTGTAAACATCATCACATTAGTGGCTAAAAATGGAATCGTATCATATATATATTTTTTTTGTAAGGTAGAGAACTAGACCCTCCTAACAAAAAACTGCATGTAACAAATATACAGGAGACGAACATTACTCATCAAATTTTGCATGTACAGATACATTGGTTTTTAAAAATAAGGCACAGCAAGCAAGGAAGAACCTGGAATTATGTTTGTAAACGAATATTCTCCTGATGATGATGTTAATGCAGATGCAACCAACTCATCAGAGTCTGTCATCAGCTCAACTTTCACACCAGAAGGTCCTCCCCCCTTTGAGCAGCTCTTACCACCAACAGCGCCCACTACTTTACCCGATATCATAAACCTGCATGGTGTAGAGTGTAGACATGTATCAACAGCTTAACTTTCATTGTGGCTCTTGTTAATACAGAAAACAAACTAAAAACGGATGAAGAAACAAACCCAGTGAATTGGAAATTTATATCTGCATTTCCATTACACCCATTGTGATCGATGACAACAGGAACCTGAAATTTTAGGTGAACATGTCACCCAGAAAAAAGGACAAATGTGCTTAGTACTTAGTAAAGACATAAAGACAAAACCCAAAAGAATGACAGATTCAGTCAAGGAATCATTTTTACAGTATCAGGCTTCCATGACCATCCCTTGGGCCCCTTAACTCTGACCATGAACAAACCCTGTGTGTCAAAGAAGCAAAAAAACTTTTTAGTGGCAACAGGGAAGAATATCAAATTTATTCTAGTGATGATAGGGGAGAATATCAAAATTATGAGCTTAACTACTTCCTTCAGTCACGAAATAGTTCCGTTTTTCAACATCGACACACTACCTTTTGTAATATTCATTAGGCTTCCTCCAGTCACAAAATTAGGAGTATATGCAAAATATAGCAATAATGTAATGGTATAAACCTGCTTTTCAAAGGCAAATCTAGCTAAACTATTTTCAAAAGTTTAATTGAACATTCTAAAGGATATTGATAGTTAAAGTTTAAAAAGGCTGACTTCACACTACCCAGAATGTCGCACATTCCGTGACTGGAGAGAGTAGTTCCCTTTAACCCTTTTTCTACTCGAAATAAACTTATATATATAAACAAAATGAAGACATTTATAAAGACAACTCAGGACCAAAAGCAAAGAACAAATACAAGGATACCTTGTCATAGACTGGAATAAAATAGTAGCCATTAGGAGCACACTGTGTGCTTTCCTTAACCAAACCTTCAACAGTGCACAGCTCAACCTGATAAAGAAAATTAATAGGGAATCAGTTTGAAGCTTACACCAAATCACAGACATAAAAGCGTTTTACACCAAGCACAAACATGACAAGCAGAATATATGCAGAAACAAAAAAGTAAGCTTACACTAACAGTCATGTCTTAAATGTAAGAGTCTTACAGACTACAGTTTGCATATGTCACTATAGGAGATATGAGAATATCCCTCTGAGCTGGCAGTAACAGCATACACCTTTAGGAGTGAAAAAGAAAAGTAAATCATAGCCTGGTGAGGTTGTATCAATTCTGATAGCATAGACAATGGAGTATTCAACTAGTAAAAAACTTCACAGAGAATGAATGTAAGTGGCTATGAAGTACATAAACCAATTATTATGCTTACAAGTGAACTTCATTAAAATTATAGCAAACCCCAAATGAATTTCCGACAGTTACAACATTTTTACCATTACAAACCTCCAAATACATGAAACTACCCCAATTTTCATCTGACCTATGACTAATTGGATCTGAGCATTCAGGTCACCCAAGTGTAACTGATGTCCATCAATCACCATAGCTACCAGTAACGATAGATCACAATGTACACACAATGTCAGCCCTCAAAACACCAGAAGCACAACACTTTATAAGTTTGTAACCCTCTAATGATAATTCTTAATGATCCTGATGGAATGTAAACCCTCTACAAGTCCCAAATCCAGAAGCAAAAAAGTTTCTGCAAATTCAGATGATAACGCAGAATCCAAGTATCCAACAAAACAACAGGCAATTCGAAACTAATACATTTTGTTCCACTAGTGGCAGTGATTCGGTAAAAAAGCATCAAGCGACCAGGACATCATCAGCTACGCGTGAGGTCCAGTTCAAGTGAAAGACCTCAAGCAAACTGTGCACTGAGACTATCCGAATCATTCATGAAATACCAGCCACAGCTCGATCAGCAATGACAGCGAGCAGACAGCAACTAAAAGCTTACGAGATGGGACAACACCTAGAGTATGCCGCACACGAAGGCGCGGCCGACGTACCGTGATGTCGGAGTAGTCGAGCTTGGAGTCCGACGCCTTCCTCGACTTGGCCAAGCCGGAGCTCGCCTGCAACCAAAACCCAGAACCCAAGTCGCATCAGTGTAACAAGCCGAGGCGAACCAGAGCGAAGAGCGCGCGGAGATCGAGTAGCGTGAGGTACACCGACCTCGACGAAGCCGCCGCATCCGTGGATCTCGTCGGAGGCGGCCGCGACGGAGCAGAAGGCGAGCAGGAGGGAGAGGAGGACGGGGAAGCGGCGGGTATCCATAGATCGATCGGATCTAGCGGGAGCGGAGCATGCCACCGGGGGAGGGAGACGACGACGAGATCGAGGAGATTGTGCAGGGCCGATGCCTAGTAATAGTGCAGTGGAGTTGAGAGATTTTGCTAGCACATGCTTTGGACTCGGGATTTTGCGGGGATGGATTGGAAATGGGCTTTTACCCTGGGGCTGAGGTGATGCAGGCCGTCGTGACTGGGCTGGGATAATGGGCTTCGCGAAATGAGAGAGAGGCACCCACCCATATTTTTTCGCAATTTTTCAATTATCATAGCATCTATTTTTTTTTATTAAACCTAATAGAGTGTCCCTTCCCTTCCAAATTTTTTTCCCTTCTCTTGTCTATGCTGGGCAGACGGCCAGGCATTTGTCCTTAGTTGGGTAACAAAATGCCTTTGGCTTTTGCCTTTTGGATCATGCAATATGCAACAGTAGCAGGGGTTGCCACTACATGTATATGGGTTACAAAATTTGAGATAGATATTGTTCTCGCGTACAGATTCTGTGTTGTTTGAAATTGCGTTGGTCGGATTCTTTGGGTACGTTGTCGTACCTCCAGCCTTGAGCAGCTCAGGAGAACTTATAGGGGCATAGATGATGGAAAAACATTCGGCCTGTTCGCTTCAGCTTATTCAGCTGGCTTATCAGCCACCAAACAGTGTTTTCCTCTCACAACAAATCAGCCGTTTCAGCTTTTCAACCGGCTTATAAGTTGAAGCGAACAGGCCCATTAGTTCATGAGACAAACTCTAAGCTGGTCACAACCACGAAAGAAAAAAGGAGCAATTGGCTGACTTGACAGACAGAGGTTTTATGGATCACAAGGGTAAGACGAAATCAAAGAACGCTTGGACTTTGATGGACGCGGAGGGACATGTGACTCGAAAATAAAATGGATGACAACCATAAGCGGTAGCAGCGGCAGTACTAGTACTAGCAGAAGAAGCACATCAGGGTCAGAGCATGTAGCGCATGGTGTAGCACTCAGCTCAGATCACACAATACCGCAGCAGAGCAGGGGAAGATGGTTAAAAGAGAAAGGGTAGAGATAAGCTGACGGACGACGGCAGCGCGCGGGACAGGCGGCGCCCGCGCCGCGGCGGAAGACCGATCAGCGACGGGAATGGCGCGCGAAGGGATTTGAACGTAGGGGTGCAAAGATGCAAGACGATGTTAAATTGTGTCTAGATGTGAATAAGTTAATTGTGTAGAAATGGGTGGGATACTGACGACCATATAGTATAATAGTTATCATGTTGATACATACATAAGCAATACTTAGTTGTATTCACTCATCGAGTATTGTTTACAAAATTTTAGAAACCTAGGTAGCAAAGAAGAGCATTATAGATCAATTTTGCTTCGAAAAAAATATGAAATAGAAAGCACAAAATATAGAAACATAAAAGAAGTTAGCATACAGTAGATTTGAATCAATGAGTGGTGTTCTTGCAACGAAGAAGCTATACATGACAGATGATGACACTATCCGTACTACTAGTCCTTGGCTTCATCACACGTTGGGCTTTAAAGTAATTGGGCTCCAGCTTAATGAATATTATTGGCCATAGATTAGTTCGTTATTGACACATTTTTACTCCTGTTTATTTTCGATAATAACATGAATTTAATAAATAAACTATTGATCATATCTAATAAACCGGTCATTTTCATATGTGCAACATATTTTGGAGAATATTCTGTTTTACAGGAAATTGGACCTAAAGGTGTATTTTTAGATAAAGCCTGAACCAGCAACGAACCACACGAAGACGAAAGCCAGGGGGCCTAGGAAGAGCCTAGGCCGATCGGCTAAGGCTCTCTTGGCCCCCTCTTGAGCTCGTTTTTGGCAAACAATCTTCCAATATGACTTAAGGGCTAAGTTTGTGAAGATATAGCAAGAATCAATTTGGGATCAGCGAGGATCAAGCGGAGATTTGGAAAAGTTATCAAAAATCAATCTCATCCCGAAGCTACTGATGTGCCAAGCCCACATGCAAGTGAAAATAAGATTTCAGAGCATCCAACAAAACTTGGGGATGAAACAGGACGCGAGGGGTTAAAAGAAAAGCCCAGGGCGATAGGTCTGGACCCACCCAGGCCGATCGGCTAGGGTTTTCATTCGCCCCCTTGCCTTCCAATTTTCACCACGCGCTCTCCAGATTATAAATAGCCTGGAAATCCACCAAGCCATATATCCAAGACGACGTACTCGACGTGAAGCAGTAGAGAAACAGAAGGAGCTTGAGGGACACCTCTTCGGAGAGCTGAGGGCCATGGAGTTGTCTAGTCATTAGCATAGCTAAGCCCTACCCGGTGTGATCGCCTTGCGAGGAACATCCACGCCGGAGTTCTGGAGTTAGGAGTCATCAAGATCAAGGTAGAATCTTAGTGGTGATCTTGTGATGTACAATCATTTATGGTGAAATAATAGATGTGTTTATATTCTTAGCGATCCAAGTATCTCCTTTTGTGGTTTTATGCTCTTTCGGGTTTGCTTACTTTTTCAATCTATGAATCGATGATAGATTGCTTAGTGTGTTTTTGTGATCGTGGTGACCGGATTTGCATGCCTGATCTACCGATGAGTATAACATGTTCTTTTGAGCGTTGATAGAGGTGATCGTGACAGAATCTTTCTTGTGTGAGGTGGGGGGTTTCGGAAACGGACCGGAGGTGTAGATTTAAAGATACTTTTTACTAAGATCATAGCTGTGTTTCTTTGCTATCCATGCTCAAAATTACAACATATGCGTAGTCTAGGTTACTATAGATTGGTTATCTCTACTCTATCTGTTATCTGTCTGTCCATGGTTAGTAGATTGGATCTGAATCACTCACCAACATCAAGTTCATACTAACAATGCTAGTTGAAATAGATCTTATGCTATAAGTACCACGAATTAATAAATCTTGGTGGAGTACTCTGAGGGAAGAGCTACTGATCTGTGCGCTTGCAGTTTACAAATTAGCGTGCTAAGTCGTCAACAAGTTTTTCTAGCGCCGTTACCGGGAACTAATAGTCAAGTTCTAGTTTGACTATGCATCTGTAGTAACTTTTTGTTCATGAATTTTCATTCTTTCCTTTTTAATCTTTTTTTTCAATCTCAATCAAAAGCTCAACACTTGGAGGAGCCATAAGATACCAGAATACTACCAGACTAATCAACTACAATAGCATGTTTATTTTTCTATATCCTAAATAAATGCATGTGCATCGAAACCAGAGAAATAATATCAATTGATCATTTGATTGGCTCTATGTGCTTCTCCATACGCTTTTAATTATTGGTGTAAGTGTTATTTTAATTATTTTAATTAGAGATTTACTAGGAGGTAAAAGGATACTCTTTGTGCGATAAATTTTGGAGCTTAAATGGTATTTTTTGTGGGACGGAGGGAGTACGAGGATAGGGAGCAGGATCTGAATATAGAATTTGTCATATTATTGCACTACATTATTTTTCAAAAGTTCAACCGAAATATCCAAAGAGTCAAGCCTTGTTTAGTTCCCCCTAAAATCCCAACTTTAACACTATGCAAAAAGAAGATTCCCCATCACATCAAACTTGCGGTACATGCATGGAGTACTAAATGTAGACGAAATTAAAAACTAATTGCACAGTTTTGTTGTACTTTGCGAGACGAATCTTTTAAGCTTAATTAGTCAATGTTTGGACAATAATTCACAAATACAAACGAAACGTTACAGTATGCTACAGTGCTGACACAGTAATTTTGGTTGTCCAAAATTAGGCAACTAAACAGGACCTCATTGAATAATAACCAAGACTAGAACATCACCAGCAGCGGGGGGAGTAGCATTAATTAGCATGATGTTGTTCCACGCCATCAGTGCTGGAGCGAACTGGTGGTGGCGTCCTGATTGTGATCTCCAACCTACATCTACCCAAGCCCCGATACAAAAAATGTTTCTTTTACAAGGTGAATGCTGTTTCAATAGGTCCCATCTCCAAGGCCCAATTTGAATTTTTTTTTTATATTTTTCGATAGCCAAAAAATTACTCCCCTCCTAAATAGCACGTCCAGTGAGAAATAACTTGCATACTTAAAAAAGAGCTTCAGTTAGTTAATTGTAAAATAGTGTCCTGGGTCACACCCTGTGTCTAAAATATTTAGCACTGAAAGTTGTAGCTAGGACTAGGAGCAAGAAAGATATCAACAACTGTCGTCGATTGACAGTTACACTGCAAGAGCGGAACTACGATCCGAGGGGAGACCATGGTACCATACTACCAAGGTAATTGAAAAGAACAAGCTGCGCAGATATGAGCGACTGAAAATTGTTTGGAGCCCATTTTGGGTGCCTTGGCCCATGAAAAAATTGGGCCCAAGAACGACTTTATATAAGTGGAATATAATTTGATCTGAATGAACAAAAAACTGCAACGATACCTTATGATTTAAAGATGCTTATGCTGCTCAATTTTGTTTAAAAATGCTTCTATCACAATAATCTTCGCCATTATCATTGTTGTGAGGACCACACATGCCAGCTATTAAATGCGTGCAATATCATGCAAAAACTATCATGTTAGTATAGAACTTGCCAAGGATGCATAAAATCAAATGAATATGCGAAGGTACTTCTAGGCTTCCAGGACAATGATAATATGCGTAAAAACCTGAATAACAAAAAAAAGTATATTTAGAATTTAAATGTAAAACCTGAATGGATCCTATAATTACTATATCTAAAGATTCGTTCTACCACGAGAGTTGAAATCCCGCTCGTAGTCACACATGTCATCTGTTTATTTTCACCGCAGGAGTCAGGGGCTCAGGGGGCACAGGCAGAAACTCGATGGAGAGAAAAATCCTCATGATCACGGAGTTGACAACAAAGGCCGCGGATGGCCCCTGGGGTGCAGGACGTGACACCACTCCGGTGCCGTACAGCACCCACAGGCAAGGCAAGCGTCCCTTCCTTTCTTGTCACCCCCACCCCACCCGCGAATCAGTCTCAAGCTCGCACCAACGCGTCACGGCGCACACAGGAAGCCTGTCGCGTCGGACGTCGCCTCCTCGGCTCCTCCTCCAGTGACCGGTGTTGCTTCACGCACTTCGCAGATCTCGCAGGTTTGCAGCGATCGGGGACAGGTAACCACCCGGGCAAATATCAATCAATCGCAAAGCACGACCAAACATGTAATGTACCCTCGTCGCGCTAGATAAAGCGTCACGTCGGCCAAGGATTCCCATGGAGTTTTCGCTAGCCTTTTGAGGTTTCTTTCTTTCGCGAAACAAAAGCATGAAGATTAGCGGTATGCCGGGATGGATCGATCGTGTCCACGCCTTGAAGTTTTATGCCAAGACAGGGAGAGCCCCACCAGCGGCACCTGCTTTCCCCATGCATCATCACAGCACACCCCATCCAAGGCAGGATGTGACGGCGGCGCGTCGGAGACCAATAACGTCCTCGCAGCGGCAGTGCCCTCTGTGCCCGGCGACACGTGATGGACCGACGACTGACGACGACTGACGCGACGGGTGAGCCCGCCCGGCCTGAGCCTGAGCCTGAGCCCGAGCCTGAAGCCTGACCACCGCCGCGCACGTCGCCCATCACGGCGACGCGTACACTGTGTCTGTCGCTCGTCCGTCACACTCCCCTCCCCAACCGCGTCCGGCCCCTCCGGGCGGCGGTCGGTGGTGGTGGTGGTGGTTGTTTGGTTGGGGATCGCGGCCCGTGGGCCGAATGGGCGGCCTTCTTTCTTGCCTACGCGCGCGCTCGGCTCCTCGGCTGGTGGTGGGTTCCGTAGTTGATGAGCCCCATCCCAGCACCCAGTCAACCAACCAGCTCGATGACGCACCACGCGGCGAGTACGCGACGGGGCGCGCGGGGAACGACTCCACTCGGCAAACCAACGGAGCGCGTGCGCGGCCGGCCGCGGTCCCAGGAGGACCCGAGCGCGTACGCCGTCCGGGGCCGTGTCGCCTCTGCGTCTGCGTGGTATCGCCGCGCGAGGCCGCAGCCGGCCGGGCGCGCGGTTCCAGCAGCCGGAGCCCCTCAAGAAGATGCCGCACCGCATCGCATCGGTCGCCGGGAGCGCGCGAATTTGGCGTACCCCGTCCGCAGTCGCAGTCTACGTGGCGAGGCCCGAGGAGGCCGCCCCCGATCGGTATCCGCGCTCCCTCCCTCCCGCCGCGCTGGTGGTGGTAGTGGAAAGCACTTCGCCGTAGCCATCACGTACTTCCGTCTCATTCCGTGCGCCCCACGAGGCGCCCCGGCTCAGCCATAGCTCCGCGCCGATCAAGGCGTGTGTGGACTCGTGCACTCGTAGATGATGGACATGGACAGCACTACCAACGGCACCGAGCGTAGCGAGACCGTCCCTTTTTCTACTCCTAGCTCGGTACCTAGTAGACCAGTACGAATATTTTACTGCCTTTGTCCCGGCTTGTTGACGGCTTCACCCGACGACGGACGAGGCCGTGTTTTCGTTTCGCATCACAACCGAGCGCAGATCCTGTCGAGGACCAGTAAATCTGTTACTGTCATGGAAAAGGGAATCATTTTAGCTTTGACAGGGCAAGCCTCATCATCTCGCTGGCGACAGCAACCTTTGTTGGAGCCCAAACACAGCAGCAAAGCCCCAAGGCCAATCAGAGATATTTCTGGCTCGCCGGTAAACCCAACCAAAGAGACGTACTCCCCGCCTGCCTTCCGAAGGAATATTCGTTCGGCCTTCAAAACTTATCCCATATTTATATAATTTTCATACCACTAAAAAAATTATCATAATACCTTCTAATCCAGTTAACGATTTGATCATTTACTTCCACCATTGATGCTCGAGCCAGACTCGCTAAATAAGGAAGATTAATAGGTCCGATAATTACTGCAAGTATGCATGCAAAATTAATTTTACTCGATAATCTATCCGACTAATAAAAATTATTAGGAATACTTCGATCCATCTTGTCTAAAAACTTTCTAAACGAACTGTGCTGTGGACCGGAGCAAGTACGTGAAATCGGGAGCAACCCGAGCACCAACCGACCTCCCTCTGCCGGCGTGCAAGCAAACGGAGCAAATCGATGCCTCAATACAGGCAAAGCAAAACAAATTGTGTTTGTGCCCCGCCTCTTGCTCACAGTTCACTCGCAAAGTCACAAGAAATGGAGCAGCCTAGGCTATGGCTATAGGATAGGAACGTGGAGCGAGAGCGATCCAGGCCGGAACACAAGGCCTGGCAGCAAGCCGGGCGATGGCATTGAATATGTGCACGAATTCGTGGTGGGCGTTTCCGAGGCGGCCTTGAGAGCAGCACCCGCCTCTGGAGTCGCAATCGGACGTGCATAAACAAAGCGGCAACCCCAGGGACTCTCTGCTCACGCACGCGCCTAGATGAATGTGAGGACTTCGAGAGTTGCGACCTTCCTGCTCCAAGCCCCAAATCCCAAGGGGACAAGCATGGAAGGAGTACTATATTCCATTATCACATTTCTTCGTCCATCCATTTGTGCCGTCATTATCCGCAAAATATGACGTCAAGTTAGAGCTCAACCACGTTGTCCAGTGATCTGAGATCGTAATCTATAGGATTCAAAGCCAAAAATTGAAGCTTGAATTAACTTTATGGTAAAATTGAGATCCGCCAAAAATAACTTTCTGGTTTCAAGTTTAATGCTGATGTTGCTATGGCTCGTCTTGTCTCAACTTAAATGCGGCATAATGAATGCGGTAAAAATTTGGTGCTTATCCAAACATCTCTTCCGTGTGCCTCCTCAATCTTTTTCTTTATTAGCGTCGATGAAGCCGTCCTAACACGATTTCCTGAAGGTGCTTGTGATTCCTTACGCTGCTACGACTCTACATCAGATGATATATGGTCACCGCCATCACCTTTTTCTATCAAATCTGTCCCTCTGTCAACAGGGACGTGACCTAATAGGACGACAAAAAAACAACAGTGTACCTGCACAAAATGACCAACTAGACGACTCAGCGAGGCACCGGTACTCCGGTAGTGAGTGTGCCGCCAGCAAGCAAACACGCCCTTGGCCCCTTTCACGAAAGGTACCCTTCCCTCGCCGTTTCCCTTTCAGAGCAAGCGAGGATAAAGACGGGAGCAAACTAATGTCTTCAACGCCAAGGTGAGGTAGGACGTCCTACCCTACCATGTTACTACTACCCTAACGCTCCAACGGTTAACAATGCGAATTTTTGAGATTTTTCTTTCCTTTTAGAAAAGGATTGTGCTATATCCGCGTCGGTAATTTTTATAAAAAAAATATACAGTTTTAAATGGCAGCATGCTCATTAGAAATTCACCTTTTACGAGGAGTTCGAAAATAACTGTAGTGTAAGAAGATTTGTATAAAAATGATTACAGAAGATTTTTTTCGCTGGAGCTTAATCATTTTTTCTCTGTTTACACCGTTTGCATCTTATGCGAGTCTCGATGAAGAGTTTCATGAGAGTTTCATAACATTAAATTCAATGTTACATCAGCAAAATTTGGTAAGGTAATTAATAGAGGAAGTTGTATCAGACGAGAGAGAAATTTCATCCAAATGATATCCAGTTCAAGCGGATTTTGAAAGTTGAGCCCAAACCGGTTAAAAAAGATCGATTGTTTAGATTTGTTTTCCACACCGTCAGGGGTTACCTCCGGGCATTTCTCGTCGCAGGATTGGACCCTTTCCACTCGGACGTGACGTGATGCGCGATCACCCAAGCTGCTGGCCGTGGCCGCCTGGCCGGCCACCACTCACGCACACACATGGTGACTGCACACGCGGACACGGACGGACGGACGGGCACTGCGCCGCGGGCCCCGTCCCCTGACGTGACGCGAACGTGTCACGAACCCTTTTCCATCCATCCGTCCACGTTCTCTCACCCTCGCGACGCAAAAGCATTGACCCGGCGAGAGAAACAACAACAACACTGCTCTGAGCTCTCTGAGCAGGTGAATCCAGCGCGTGTACACGCCCCCGGTCTGGGCCTTCTTTACTCGCTGCTGTCGCCATCGCCGCCGGGTGTTTATCTGTGTACAGATGAGGAATTGAATCGATCGGTTCGTGGTTGCGCGTGTACCCGCTGTGACTTTAGCCGGAAGCGAGGTCTCAGCGTCCGGACAGGCTTGTGAATCGCTTTGGTGAATAGGTGGCGCGTGCGTGCTTTTGGTAGCCGTAGTTTTACTAGCAATCACAATCAATCAGGGGCACTAGGTTTGATTTTGATTAGCATCAGTTAATATTTGTTGTCGTGACCTTACTCACATTGTAAAAGAACGTCTAACCCTAAACTAGACAATTGTTATTATTAAACACGTGTCAACTGGATATGCACGGGGCACATTTCCTTTCAGCGGAATTTTCTATGAAATATTCCAAACTGTTTATGATTAGAAAAAGAAATTCATACACATGGTAGTGTTTCGATCCAAGATAATTTGAAGAAACTAAATGTTCTCTAAGTATAGAAATGAAATGTTTCGGAACATCTTATTATTTTCCAACGATGAGTTGTTCTTTTTCTACTGCAACTGTGCTAGTAGGAGAACGCACGAATACTTAGTAAGGTGCATGCAGGTACGTTGTAATGTTTGTAAAATCTAGGTTTTGATATGTCAAGCTACACAGAGAACGGATAAGATGGAACCCGGCCACGCAAGGGGGTAAGTTGTTCTAAAGCAGTACTAGGCTACTAGCGAGGAGCTACATTTTAAGTTCTTAATTACCTTGAGAGAGAGAGAGGGAGAGTTAGGTTTCTGTTTTTTCTAAGATTTTTTGTTAGATTTTTTTTCAACATATTTTTGTTAGAAAAAAGTGAACCGAGAGACAGAGTATATGGGTTTTTTCTAATTTTTCTCTACTTTCAAATTTTTTTTCTTCAACTTTTCAAACGGTTTGGCTTAACTCCAGCTTCAAGATTTAAGTTGAATTTATTGTTATTATTTAATATAAATTATATTAAATCTCTAGCTTCATAACTAGGTCTTCTAAAAGATACACAAGTTTCTATATCTAGAGCTCTATAAATCAGGCCTTTCTATTAGACAGATGCAACATGACGGGGATTGAGATAAAAATTAGAACTAATTTCTCACCAATATTTTGGACGGATCTCCCAATACAGTAGGGTGGGGCAGCTGCCCCAGCTACCGATGGAGTAGGGAACCCCCCACCCTTTTCATCCCCCATGGAGTTTAGGCAGCCGGAGTGATAACCTGCAAGTCAGAGTGTCGCATATGGTGTCTGTCGATCGAAGGAGGAAGAAGTTGTTCGTATTGGGCCGGTGGTAGTCGATGGCCCAATATTTTTTTTGCCCAGCAGCTGAAGCCCTGAAGGGTGCCCTTCCCAGGCTGTTTACCGAAACACCACACCAATTCGACGAGGGTGAGGGCGAGACCGCGAGGGGCGAGCAAAACCTTGCTGCGCTGGCCGCCGTCGCAGCGCTGTCGGCTGCCTCAACACCATCCTTTTACTGGTGGCTAGTGTGGCTACTCCGGCTACGGCTACCCTGCATGGCAATTTCACAGAGGTGAGGAAGGAGAGCAAGGGAGAGGCGGTGGCGATGCTAGGTGGTGGCTGCAGGTGCAGCCGCGGATGGGAAGCAGCGCGCTAGTGCCGGCAGGGGTTAATTCCTAGGAGCTGCAGCTAGTATTGGGCGACGTTGGAGGAGCTCGATTTGATGGTCTCGTTGGCAAGATTTGATTGGATGGCTTGCTATTGCCGGTGTTGACTTCCACTGTCAATCTCACCTTCACTCCTCTAGGTATTCGTCTACACTCTCGCTTCCGATCCAAAGCTCAATTCTGCTCCCACCTAAATTTTGGGCAAACTTCGCCATTGATTGTCGGTCCTTTTAAAGTGGTGTCATATTTTGAAAACTTCTCGTTTAAGTAATTGAGAAGATCAGTGATGATTTTTATGGCATTATCTCTAATTGCGATGCATTACGATTTGCGTAGGGACTGTAGGCATGAATCCGGTTTGATCCAAACCCGCAAAGCCCAAGGCCGTGGTGGCGCACCCCCATTCGGCCCTGAGAATCCGCACCCCCACCAAACAACCGAAGCCGAGCCGAGACGTGCGAGCGAGCGACACAAACAACACAGCTCCCCATCACATCACGCCCACACACACCCCAATGCCGCCACCCTCCCCATCATTTTCATTTGGACAAACAAATCAAATCCCCCCCAACCCCAACCCCAACCAAACCAAAGCCATGCTCCGTCGTCGGTCCGTCCATGGAGGCGCGCAATTAGATACTCCCCTCACACACTCCCACGCACACGTTTACCCATACGCACACACCCCCTTCATCAATCCTTC
>NC_028454.1:2329697-2352393 GCF_000263155.2 Setaria italica | reverse complement strand
GACCCCTTTAGTACTAACTTAGCAATACAGGTTGCATAACCGGTACTAAAGGGGGGTTTGGACCCGGTAGTGAAAGGGCTTTCCAGGTAATTCCGCTCATATAATTTTTCAAATATCCAAACACATGGCTCAACACATGATCAGTCAATGCGCTAAAGTTTGAGATGGTTGACTTAACACAACAATAAGATAAAAATGGCATTAACCCATAAGCCCTTTTTGCAAGTTGGCCTAATAAACCTACAAAATTAGAGGGAGATGGTAACCTCTAAAACGACAGTCTTGCTCGTCTTCAATAGATTGATATCTTGCTTATAAGTCACCAAAATTTATACTAGAAATTGAGATTAGGGGTGGGGATTTAGGGTTGGGAATTGGGAGCTTAACTACTCTGATGTCTATAGAGGAATCACCAGGAGGTCGCTAGCCCGTGATGGTGCATCATAGGATGACTAACGGGTGAAGGAAGTAGCAGAGGTGATGTCCTTGCAGTGGTTGAGAGATCGAGCTAGTCCGGAAATGGTGTTGGCAAATGAATATTGTCGGAGCCGAAGAAGACCGTGCACCAGTAGAGGAGGGCCGGGAGAAGAAGCATACAGTTGGGGCATTGGTGGGGTCTCGCTAGTGACAGGCAGCTCTAGCGATGTTGTTATTTGTTAGCTATATATATATATATGCAATAATCTAGAAATTTGACTTGTACAAATGCAAAATCTCAATCAATCTTAACATGGAGACAGATCCAACGACCAAAGAGAAACAGACAAATGCAAAATCTCAATCAATCAATCATGCTTACAAATTTGTATTAGTTGTTTGTATTATTTCATTTTTCTTGCAGATTTGGATGATCATAAGATAGGGCATGGGTCCCATTAACTGAAGTTTGTATGAAAACATGATATAGCGTAGGAAAAATGGGTAATTTGATCCCTCAACTTTACCCCGAGGGTCAAGTTTCAATTTTTAGATCGGTCGTTTTGGTCCATGAACTTCCATTTTTTTGAGTCATCCTTGTACTCATTTGGCGTTCTATATATATTGGCATGAGACTAATGCAAAAACTAAAAAAAGTTATTTTTGCTCTTGTTACTTCTCCCCTCCCTATTAATTTCTGCCGGTAATGTGAAGGTTAACTGTGTTGCAGATGTGTGCATGTGAGTCGATAATGGAACTGCAAGTCATAACATATGCTGTTGATGCCCCTTTTCTTTATTACGGTGGCGTTACTCCTTTTTATTTGTAGATCAGTCCGATGATGTTATTTTGGTTGCAGAAATACCATATATATATATATATATATATATATATATATATATATATATATATATATATATATATATATATATATATATATATATATATATATATATATATATATATATATATAGAGAGAGAGAGAGAGAGAGAGAGAGAGAGAGAGAGGGGGAAGTAGGGTGGTGGGGGTATGAGTGAGGGGGATTGGGGGGTACGCGCGCACGTGTACGTGTCTGAGACCCCACTATACATGGATACTCTAACACTTCAGAAACACTTGCTCTCATTTAAATCTAATCTGCAACTTCTACGGGGCACCGATTTAAATTGCTGGTTTCAGTGAAACAATGGTACATCAACACAAGGAGCTAAGGGCAAATACCAGGGACCAACTTGAACTTTGACCTTGGGTAAAGTTGAGGGATCAAAATACCTATTTTTCATGTAGGATCTTGCGAATGCAAAAGCTTTTGATGTATACTCGATGAGGATACTCGGATGCCATGATCGCGCCCATCGTCCTCCTCTACGCTATATGTTTGAGGTCGGATGGAATATTTTATTCCAATTGTTCATCTACCGCCGGAAATTTGTGGCAAATGGCCCTTGTGGCACAAGAGTGATCCTATCCAACAGTCAATTACATATCTGATAATGTGTTGCCACAAAATTCTCTGTCAAAGCTGCCAACTGCCAAGCAGCCAAGCAGGCCCATCCTGGAGCATTTATCTACCCGGAGACATTCGTTGCCACGCACGCACCGTTATCCTCTTGGGGTTTGATTGGTTTGATGTCCGCCGGAGCCTGGCTCTGTACCAGCGGTGCAGGCTCCTATTGGCCAGGCTCACGAGATGCAGAGGCCTTTTGTTTGGTTCCCGTGTGGATGCAGCCAGGCTAACAGGTTGCCTGCAAAACTAGCATGCCCAGCTGCTTTTGCTCCTCTGCGCGTAGCTCGCGCGCACACCAGCGCGCCGCGCGAGCCTGTATGAGCGGAAACGAACAAAAATTCTGCATCACGCGAGCTATGCCGGAGGACAGCTTTCGCATGGCGAGGGCCTGGCCACGCCTCTAGTCCAGACAAACCAATCAGGGCACCTTGCATTCTACGGGCCTGGATGACCGAAATGCAGGCATCCTTTCTGTCCCTCTTGTGTGTACTTCCCTCGCTCCTTTCCCCACCTTCTCTCGTGGAAACCCGACTGAAACTCTGAGCAGCCAACGAATCCCAATTCAAGCTCCACGTCCACTAGTAGTTTCAGGATTCTTGCCTGCGATTACTTTCCTCTCTGCAACCCGTACGTCGCCGATCGCCATGTCAGGGCAGAGCTCGAGCCCCTATGGCGAGACTGACACTGGCACGGACACGGCGCCCACCACCGCCGGCAGCAGCATCCGTTGGGCGCCGCACGGCCGCGCCATGACGGCCTGCCTCGTCGCCGTCAACGTCGCGCTCGTCTCCCTCGTCTACCTCTACTTCTGGCGGTTGTTCTCACGCAAGCGCGCCGCGTCCTCCTCCTCCGCCGCCGCCGACGAGGAGGACGGCGCGTCGTCCTCTGCCTCGGTGCCGTCCTCGCCGGCGATGGCCCGGGACGAGGAGCAGCAGCAGCGCCGGCACGACCGCCTCCTGGCGTCGCTGCCGCCGTCGTTCGTCGCGCGCCCCGGCGCCGGCGCCGGCGCGGAGTGCGCGGTGTGCATCGCGGAGCTGCTGGACGGAGACGAGGCGCGCGCGCTGCCGCGGTGCGGGCACCGGTTCCACGCCGCGTGCGTCGACGCCTGGCTGCGGCGGCGGCACACCACCTGCCCGCTCTGCCGGGCCAGCGTCGTCGTCGCCGCCGCGGAGGATGTGGACGCGCCGGTCTAGCTGGTCGCCACCGATCATTGGTGTGTGAGTGAAGCGAAGAAATTGGGACGTCACGTTGCGGTCTTCCGTCAACGAAGAGGTCGTTGTCGCAGCGGCATTATCTTTGTTTGGATGACTCCAAACCAGGAAGCCGGCCAGGCAAGATTTTTTTGTAAATTTGTAGTGGTATTTCATCATCAGTAGCGTCCGATGTTTCTTGCGTGGATTATGCAAAGTTGGCACTGTTCTGTCAGCAAATTTAGACACTTCTCAGTTCTCTACCAGAAACGGCGAGTTCTGCAGATCGTGACAAATTGCCACAAAGCTGAACGGATGAAATGGGCACCGCTCGGATTGCAACTTGCGTTTTGCGCACCTTTTACCTTTTGGGCAAAAAAATATTCAATTACTTGGAATCCCCGTCAGTTCCATATGCGCCTGTAACTGCAAATTCTCTCTTTGCATGTTATTTTCAGGACCACCTACTAGACGTGCTTCTGATCCATCCTTCAAAAGGAGAGCCAAATCAAGAATGAAGTAGGCATTTTGCATGTTGAAGACAACGGCAACGTAGATTTTTGCCGAGCATGGATGGTGTTTCTTCTGTCCTAAATTGTAGGTCGTTTTGACTTTTCTAGGTGCATAGTTTTTGCTATGCATGTATGTCTAAATTCATACAAATACATATAAACTTGGAAAAAATCAAAACGACCTACAATTTGAAACGGAGGAAATATATTTTAATAGACTTAGCGCTTAGTTGGCCATTTGAAATTGCTTATGTTTCTACTTTTTGTTGCTTTTTGAGAGCTTGTTTTAATTAGCCGGAGGATGGAACTGTAATAACGAATGCTTGAGTGCAAAGCTCGTGAAGAGGTCGGAATATTTTTTTTTAAAAAAATACAAATTATTCAAAGTACCCAAACTACTCTTACCATCTGCCACCTTGTCACAATAATCTGGGGGCCGGGCTTTCATTTTAATACTACTTTACATTTTTTCCTTATACAGTTATATTACTAGTAATGTTTAATACTTCAACTTGAAGTGGTCCATAAATAACACTAATTACGAGTTTATACCGTACAAAAGATGTAAGGGCATGTACCACGGGTGTTTAGGAGCCGGCATATTCGTAAAAAGGCCCTCATCTCAGCCAAGAGATGGACGCGCCATCCTCTCATGAAGAGACGATGGGGTTTCGTGCTCCAACACCTGGCAACTACCTCGACGCCCCCCTGTATGATCCATCCACGCACCTCTGGATCGAGCGAAAATCAACCCGCACACTTGTCTCAGGCAAGCAGGAGCGCTGCGCTCGGTCGTGGAGGCCACGCCGCCTTCAATCCGCGGCGGCGACGCCCCAACACGAGGAAGCTGGCCGCGTCACGAAGCGCAGCGGCCACGTGATGCAGGAGAATCTGGCTACGCCGCGCCAGTCTCCATGCCTGCCTTTCTCGCTCCTCCCCTGTGAGATTCAGCTCAGCGCCATGTGAGAGAGATAGACAGAGAGGAGGACGAAAAAGACAACACCGAAGAGAGAGATGAGAGGCTGCAAGTCTCACGGGAGAAGAGATAAGATTAGAAGAGCAATTTGGTCTTTCGTCTAAGCTTTTTTATTTCTAAGCAAAATCTGTTTTATACTTGAGCAATTTTATACGAGCAACAAAATAGTTACACACATCAATTTTATACATGATCACTGTGATTTATGTGCCCATGAATGGATTAAATATTTCGCAGACAACATAATAGACAAATCTCTATACAAGTTGTTTGTTTCATTGTCTATATGTGATAAAAAGACAGCAGCTGTCTAAATTGTTGAACGTGCCCTAAAGATCTCAACCATCCATTCAGCTTTTTACAAACCATGAAAGGCTCAAACTGACCATTGAGCTCCAATTTTGTCTCGCACCCCTCTTTTTTCTTTTAATCCGATGCCAGTGCGTCGTGGAATGAGTGCACCTCAAATTATGTTGTTTGTCCATGCCTTTTGGTTTTAGCAAACTGGTTCAACAAAGTGAACATTCAAACGAAAGGCAATCGGGAAGTTTTTGTACGCTATAGCAATACGTGTACCCGACATCTCCAGCAGTCTCCCTCTCCAATAATTCATCCCAACTCCCGAGGAGGTTTGACTCTTCCAACACGGTAGTTGGATTGGAATGAGATTATTAGAAGAACAATTCTGATATTGAAATATCTCTATTAACTATCTGTTGGAAAATATTTATTAGAGAACTGCTGGAGATGCTCCAGCTTGCTAAACCTAGGAATTGATTAATCACACTCGAGCAAAATTAGCGAGGCAACGGATTTTTCCGGTGCTGGATCGGACGGCCGTGCTGTCCCCGGCGGCCCGGCCATTCCCCAATCACGAGACTCCGTTCCAGAAAGCCTTTAAGAAAAGCATCAGCGCATCACTGATCCACTCCACATTTCCTACTCTCGTCTTCCCCTCTGCTTTCGTCTCTGGCGCACTCTGTCTCCCCTGTCTCCAGTCTCCATTACGGAAAAAAGTCGACACCCGGACGGAAAAGGGTGGCGCGGGCCGCGGGGGAGGGAAAACTCACGCAAGATCCCGCCTTTTCCGTCGGGTCTGACGGCCCCGCTCCCCCACCGGGAAGGCCAGGCGCCCGCACAGGCCGTAGCGGCGGTTGCCGAAGCCTACCTATATCTCGCCACGCGCCTGCGTTGTCAAGGGCTACTCCGCGCAGTGCCCCTCCCATGGAACAGCGGGAGGCGACGCAGCCAGAGGAGGCGGCGGAGGCGCGTGGCCGGGAGCAGCCCTCCTCCATTCTTCCCAAGGTCGGGCTCGTTTCTCTTCTTTCGACTTGAGAGGCTGTGCTGTGTGATCTGATGCGGTCTTGGTTCAGGCGCTGAATTAGTTACTGTGGTAGTTTCCTGGGCGGGAAGAGAGCGAGGGTCTTGTTGGGAAATCTTGAACTTTGATCCGATTTGGGCTGGGTCTTGTTGCCTTGAAGTGACGTAGTTGCGAAATGCGGCTGCTTTGAGGTGGCCACTGGCCAGATTTAGGTTTGATATATCGGTTCTTGATCCGGCTGGCTTACCGAGGTGTCTCTGTGAGCCTTGCACTGTGATCTAGTCTGATCTTGGATAATGCTCTGACCCCAAATGCACGTCAGGTGGTAATGCTTAATGCGAATTAATTCCGAGGCCTATTTCATCATAAATGAAGAAAACCAATTTGATCTCAATTGGTTATTATGATGAATTGTGCCAAACTTGGAACTCTCTTCCTTGTATGGAGTAAGACCAGAGAACAAACATATTAATTTGACTAATATTCCCCAAGTTGAGGTGACCATCTTAAGGATCTATTAGTAGATTGGCCTAGAGCCCTCGACTGATTGAGTTACCCACATTTTAGTAGTTTATTTGGTTTACAGATACATGTGCCTAGTGAGCTACCAAGTGAACATTTAGCTAAATGCTACAGGTTTTGAATTGGACCAACCACTTGCATCCATGGACCATATGCTTGTAAATCTCTTGTGTTAGTTCTGTGGCCGTACACTCTTCTGTTTATTAGAATTTACAACTTAATAATCTAGGCAATCTTGGAGCAGAAATTCCATTTGTTGTTCTTCAGAAAGAACCAACCATGTTATACTTTAGATCTCCCTCTTTATCTCAATTTCTTCATCAACCAAAATATGCCATTAGAGTACTTTGAAATGTCTTCAACAGAAATACTTAAATGTAAGGAATTTAATTTCTTTTGCAGGAAAACGAGGATAAGGATCTGAAGCTATCCTCTCGTGTAAGTGTTGATTTCTGTTCATTTGTTATTCTTAAATTTGTTATCACCATACTGAGCAAAACAAAACAAAACTTTTTTAGGTGGTTTCTTTATTTTTTGGTGGTGACATATCCACACCGGCACAAACATTCGAGAAATGGCTGTCTCTAGTACGTAAGAGGAGTGGGGCATTCCGGCCATCAGGGTTCCCACATCGGGGTTCAAGGATCGAAGTCATGCCAAGTGGAAGTTTCTCACTATTTGGTAGCGGGGACTTAAGGTTACTTCATGAAATCCATCTACATCCTATTATCCTTTAAACATCACTTTGTAGTACTTAGTTGACCACCTGTAATTGGAGATTAAAGTATGTCTCGTACTTATAAAAAAACTTATGGTGAAAATGTTGACTTATATTCCATTTTGTTTCATATGAAAAATGGAATGCTGTGTGTTCTCAGAGAAAAAAGTGGAACACCTGAGGAACAAAATTGATTCCTCTTTAGATTTCTCTTGTTAACTGAATTACCGGGACAACAAGTTAGCTGAAAAGTTGAAATCTGTGCCAACACATAGATTCCATTATTTTGGCATTTCTTTTGGTGAAGGGGTATGTTGGGTTTGTATGTCTGTAATTCTGTATATACATCCCTTCTGTTCCTCTCTACTAAGGTGCTCTAACTAAGCTTATAGTTATGCCCCCAAACCATCATCTTTGATGTGAAGATGATACATTGGTCAGTAGCTCAGTATATAGTTGTCTAGAGAGCTGATCCTTCAGATTCATCTTAGTTGATCCAGTTATGTCATATTCCATAAGGGAATCGGCATTTCTGCTTTGATGTATACAGAGCTAATCCTTGAGTCAACTTAATTGGCCCCATTATGTCTTATTCCATTATCAAAGTAGCAGTTTTTAAAATATACTGAATATTTTAATGGTAAATTCTATGATTAGGTGTAAAATTGTTGCACGACAGGTTAATCTGTATTATTGGAAGTGTCTTCAACCAAAGAGACCTTTACGTATATATAGCTGCAGAATGATGGCAACATTGGCAACGATCAATGGAATAATGTGTTTAACACTTTACATATAATGAATCATGATGAATCTTGTACATTGAATTTGATTCTAATGCTTCTTAGAATATGGAACATGAATCTGAAAAGGAATTTTACTTGCAACATGAACTTGTATGGGTTCTAAATTGTGAAAAATATGGGTGTTAAACAGCAGCAAGGTAGATCACAAGCTATCTTCTATTAAGCATCCTTGTAACTTGTAAGCTTTTTGTGCTAATGTTGTCATTGTTTTTCTTCTCTGTCCACTGTAGTGAGCATTTGGTTAGAGAAGAATCAGTAGGGAAAGATCCATTGACTTGCGATCAACCTCCTGAAATAAGCTTGTGGGAGAGACTTGGAAATGCTTCTACACTAGACATTGAATCATCTGAATTTTCTTGGGACGTCTTGTCATCTCTGCATCATACAGAACATAGTAGTGGTTCGGAACACTCTGAAGATGAAATGAACAAAGCTCTCGAGGTTTGTTGCTACCTATCATGATGCCAATTTCAACATCCTATGCAATTGTCATTGTAGTGAGAGAGATAATCATTTGCTTCTATTTACCATACCTTAGAGTAATCGGCGTGGTAGGGTACCAGAATGTGCCCCACGTTTTACATACTCCCACTGTCCACTTCCTTAAGGCATATTTAGTATGATAAATCTACAAAATTATATTTTACCTTTCATTTCTTTTACCATTTACTGTCAATTGCTACAAACTCGTTATCATAATAAGAGCACTTTGAAACATGAATCTATTGATACTACTTTTGTATGCTAAAAATTGTAACGACCTGGCCCGAGATAACAGCTAAGACCCACTCTACATGTTGAATGGACCACACCTGCTAATTAACCCTCTTGCGCTTTCGTCCTTGCTTCGCGCAAAAAGGATGAGTTAACTAACTTCCCAGGCTAGCTATTTAAGCTGGTCTAGCTCCTCCTCCACTTCCGGTTTGGGACTAAGTCCTGGCGCTACGGTACCCGCAAATCTGGCCTGGCCCAACTAGCCCATGGGCTGGGCTGTTACAACACACCCACCCTAAAGGACTTGACGTCCTCGTCGAGCTATCGAACCAGCTTACCCGTACAGGACATGTCCTGGTTCAGGATCGACTTTCCTAGCCACGTCCGTGCGTCCAGTGCCGGCGCATGTGCCATACCGTGTCTACACAGGGTCCACACTTCATGCGCACCATGCCCGCGCATCTGACCCGCATGCGTCTATGACAGCGAAAGTTGGCTCTGATTACCAAATGTTACAACCTGGCCCGGGATAACGGCTAAGACCCACTCTACACGTTGAATGGACCACACCTGCTAATTAACCCTTTTGCGCTTTCGTCCTCGCTTCACATAAAAAGGATCGATCCGGAGTTAACTAGCTTCCCAGGCCAGCTATGTAAGCTGGTCTAGCTCCTCCTCCACTTCCGGTTCGGGACTTAGTCCTGGCGTTACACTAGCATATCGCTACAGTACCCGCGAATCTGGCCTGGCCCAACTGGCCCATGGGCTTGGCTGTTACAAAAATATGCATATATGACATTATTGGCCAAAATATTCTAATTCTGATTTTCTCAAATAATACGTTTTACAAAAAATGAGTGGAGGGGTTATCAGACATGCAAGATCATAAGCTTGTATCATGTATATGATATGCGATAGTAATATGCTGCTTTCCATGTCCTGTTGTTTATAGGTGACTGTGAACTCTGGTGGTGTGGTGTTTTTTGCACTATTTAGTTCTTCAAGTAACAGTGAATTACCTGAAGAAGCAGCAGCTGTTATAAAGTTCTCATCATCAAAGATGGCAACACAGGCAGAACGTTTGGGTTATGAATTTGCAAGATTGCTTGGAGTGCAGACACCACAAGTATTGCCGAACCCCCAATGAACTGTACAATTCTATTATGTTATGGAGCAACATTTGATTTCTTATACAGCTTTTTTCCCTAATAAATGCAGGCTAGAGTAGTATACAATTCTAGCCCAGAGTGGCAGGGGATTAAGCATGCTGCAGAAAACGCACGAGCAGTAGCTGTTTCAAACAATGATGAGGTGGGTGAGATGACTTGCTCAGAGTTGATGGAAGCCCTTGAGCTAAGCCGCTGCCTTATTCTGATGAGGTACTGTTCTACTGTTACCTATTATGATTAGTACAGTCATGACAAGCAGATGCATTTTCTGTATTAGTACAGGAGCTGAAATTGTTGCCTTCGGTCTGTTGCAGTTATATTCATGGCTCCCCGCTACTTGAGAGTTCAAAGGCATTCAATTTGCGAGAAGCTGCTTGTGTTACTGCTTCATCCCTGGGAAGGGTTTTGATGCTTGATCTGATACTCCGGAACGAGGACAGACTCCCATGTCGTCAGCTTGGTTGGCGCGGTAATCCTGCAAATCTGATGATTTCAGATAAATCATCGTCACCCAATGTGGATAGGTTGCAAGATTCCATTAGCACCACAGAAAGCTCCAATCGACTGATTAGAGAAATTTTGCTTAGAGAGAAGCGGTCTCACTCTACAAATGGAAGGTTGGATTCTGTGGAATTGAATCCCATGTCACAAAAATTAGAAGCATTGAAGAATGAAAGAGAAAATACTGAAAGTACAAATGACACTTTTCACATTGTAGCTATTGACACTGGTGTGCCCCGTCGCCCCCCTGCAGGGCGACGTATGAAAGATCACGAGAGGTATCCCAAAGTTGTGGAGCTCATTTTGAATTGCTCAGACTATTCCGCAAATATCCTGTATGAGATTTCTGGTGGTAAGCTTGGGCATCCAGGGCCTGATGAGTTTACTTGCACTGATTCTTGCGTATCCCTTTCTGATGAAGACAACGCTGTTGCGATTCATGAATTCCGAGGATCATTTCGTGCAGCTCTAAGGGATCTGGAGGGGTTCCACCTATTTCTTCTCCAGCTTTACCAAAAACTGGATGGCCTTTTGCGAGTTTTTTTGTCCATAATTACTAAGAGCTCTGAAGAACCTGACAATAATGATTGTGTACTATCGGATTTTCCTTCACCTGGAGCAAGCTATAGTACTCCTTGTAAGCAACTGAACAATGAACTGCATAGTGATTCGGAAATGCTGAAATCCACAACAAAGTCCTCTTCTGCGGGATCCCGTGGAAGCTCAGATTCAGTTTCTCCCCTATCCAGGGATAGTTGGAGCAACAAATTCTTCAAGGGGAGTGCAGAGGCTCCCCGGAATTTAAGGATGACAATGAAACTTCGTGATTTTTACAAGAACCCAAAGGTAAGAAACTCCTGACTGAAAGTGAGGACTCACTTTTTTTTAAATATGAAAGGAAAAACACCCTTAGATTATTTCTTCTCTGATTACTTATCTAATTGAGTGCAAGTAGCTTTGATTTTTTTTGGTTTAGAGTAGCCTTTTATTGGATACAGTGATACAGCCAGTGTTAGTGCAACAAACCTTACAAAGGTTTTTATTGGAAATTTTAAGTTACTTTACTCAATGGGCTTCTTTGTTGGGACTGAAAGGCTATGTTGTTGTACTCAATGGGCTTCTTTGTTTGCTATCAAACTGGCTTGTTTTTTTAGAACAATGTTGATTTCGAATTTTAGTTATAAGTAACATTGTAATGCAACAGGTTGATCCTGAATTGCTCAAAGAGATTGAGCAGTGGAATGAAGCACTGAAGACCGATGTGATCAAATTTTGTCAGGAGAATAATTTTCATTCTGGCTTCTTTGATGGAACTGAAAACAACATGGTAGCTGATGCCTATGAATTGAAGGTAGGTCACAAGATATTTATAGATGTTATATTCCACTTCAAGGAATTAGTGAACCTGATAATAAATCACTTGCAGGTGCGTCTTGAACACATCATAGAAAGGATAGCCTTGATCTCCGATGCTGCCAATACAGAGCGACCTTCTCTTGTTGTCAACAACTTGTTCATAGGTGGGGCTCTGGCAGCAAGGTCTAAATACACCCTTCAGCATTTGGGCATTACCCATGTACTATGTTTGTGTTCGAATGAGATTGGTCAATCCGATTCCCAATTTCCTGATCTTTTTGAATACAAGAACTTTTCAGTAAGAGCATCAATCTCTGTGGTTTAGGATTCTCATTTATCATGCCCATTACACAATTCATATTTTCTTATCTAAATTGGAACATTATTTTCTTTTGCAGATTAGGGATGATGATGATGCAAACATCAGTGATCTTTTTGAGGAGGCATCAGATTTTATTGATCATGTAAATCATATCGGAGGTAAGGTTCTGGTTCATTGCTTTGAGGGCAAAAGTCGGAGCGCCACAGTTGTCCTTGCCTTCCTGATGCTTAGAATGTAAGAATCTTGACTACTCATCGACTTTTGAGCAAATTACATGTTATAATGACTGCACAAGAACTTCATTGAAACTTTGCCATTTACATGATTGAAAACTTATTGTTCCAGGGGCTTCACTCTCGCTAAAGCCTGGAACTTACTGAAGAAGGTTCATCGCCGAGCGCAACCGAACGACGGTTTCGCCAAGGCTCTCCTAGCCCTAGACAAGAAGCTTCACGGCAAGGTGTCTATGGACTGGCAGCACAAGAGGCCTGAAATGAAGGTGTGCCCGATCTGCAGCAAGAACGTCGGGCTGAGCACGAGCTCGCTCAAGCTGCACCTGCAGAAGGCGCACAAGCGGCTCTCCGCAGGCAGTGTCGACAGCGCCATGACCATGGAGATCCAGAAGTCGATCGAGTCGCTCCGGATCAGCCGCGGCGGGAGCCTGAGCCCGTCTCAGAAGCTGACCAAGGCGTTCGCCAATGAGCTGAGCTTCTGATATGTTCCCTTGTATTGTACCCGAGGGAGTGTACTTGATTCACATTGTTGTAACTTGTAACATCACCATGCAGACTGAACTTTAGGGTCTGTCAGAGTGTAGGTTTAGTTCACACGCATATATGATTAGCACACGTATGTTCAGGTTCAGGTATATGAAGAGCGCAACGCCAAAGAATAGAATAAACAGTGTATTCTACAATACCAAGACACCAGAAATAACAAGGCGAGGCAAGGCAAGCATCGGTTTCAGTTCAATGAAGTCCAACATCAGTAAGCATTTTGGGAGTGTTTCCCAAGCATACGGTGTTACGCCATTTTACTGGTGTCAAATGCACTGCCGCGTCTCAAGTTGCATGCATCAACACCTGTATTATATGAAACTACGAGGCGAGTTTGGGAGCACTCCCGCCCGGAGCTGCACCAAATGGCAGGTGCAAGGTCATTAGAGCAGGCACAACCACAAAACCGTAAGAACCTATCAGTCCTTAATATAGCCAACTTATCACTACCTTAATTTAGCCAAAGCCGAGCAACATATACAGAAATCTCTGACCCTCCAAAAAAAGGCCGACACGGGCAAAAGACAAGAAAGGGAGCGCCCGATCGATATGGCTTCCGGAGCGTCCTTTGCCGGCGTCCTCTCCGTCTTCCTCGTCGCGGCGGCGTCCGCGGGCGCCACGCCGGTGCCCACGGCCGCGCCGTCGAGCAAGTACTCCGTCGAGGAGGCGTGCAGCAGGCAGGCCGCGGGGCTCCGCGACCTGTGCATGGCGACGCTGTCCGCGGACCCATCGTCCAAGGCCGCCAGCACGAGCACGGCGGCGCTGGCCCGGGTGGCCATCCAGGCGGCGCAGCGGAACGCGTCGGAGACGGCGACCTACCTCTCGAGCATCTACGACGACGACAGCCTGGAGAACAAGACGGCGCAGCTGCAGCAGTGCCTCGAGGACTGCGGCGAGAGGTACGAGTCGGCGGTGGAACAGCTGGAGGACGCGGCGTCGGCAGTGGGCTCCGGGGCGTACAGCGAGTCGGAGGCGCTGGTGGCGGCGGGCCAGGCGGAGGTGAAGCTCTGCCAGAGGGGGTGCCAGGCCGTGCCGGAGCACCGCAACATCCTCACGGCGCGCAACCGCGAGGTCGACCAGCTCTGCAGCATCGCGCTCGCCATCACCAAGCTCATCCGCGGACCGCCGTCGTGATAGAGATAGAGGGCGTGATCAACGTTGATCGATCGATTTTATTACGCAGCTCAGCTCTCGAACGTTCACTGTAATCAATTGGGTAGTCGGTGAAATGATGACACATTAGATTACCTGGAAGGCTGGAACTTTTGGATTGAATATTCTGTCAGGAGAATTCCTGAATGGTACCATATATAGCGGAATGCATACGTAGACGCATAAAAAGCGTGCCGCATGTATGCCGTGGATCATGCTTGTACTACTAAAAAAAATGTTCATCAGGAGTCTTTTTTTTTCAGTAGTTAATTAGTAACTCCTGCTGTGTGAGATAATTAGTTTCTCATGGATTGATTTTGCCGGAGTTTTTTGGCTAGTTATGTTATGTACTCCCTTTGTGGCTTTGTCCAAAAAAAAAATGTACTTCTAAATCAACACATATAGGGTTTGACCAAGTTTATAAAAAAATCACCAATATTTATAATACCAAATAAATATCATTAGATTTATCGTGATATATATTTTCATATATATTTGATGCTATAAATGTATGCGGTTTTGCATGTCCTCACCGACCAGCCTCTCACTTTACTTCCTAGAAACCCAATCTCATCCTGCACCGCAGTCAGATACGACTACACCACTGTTCAAGCCGCCAACCCCCCTCCTGCATTCCCACCCGTCCACCTCCGCACAGCAGCAGCATATATGCATTTCCATCCCGTCGGCATGTTTGATTGTTTGTCGACATTGGAGGTCTTCCGCACTCATTGCTACTATTCAGCCATCTGGACTCTCCTCTCAAGTTTTGGCATAGTAAGTTTTATAAGGACAATGAGGAGGGGGAGAAGGTGGAGATGGAGTCCAAAGGGCTCCTGTTGGGGTAGAAAACTGTTCTTGAAGTGGGACCAACAAGTTTCCAAACTAAGAGAACAAGAAAGACAAGGAACTAAGGAAATGACTTTGAGAGAGCTTAAGAAATCTCCCCCTCCGTCCCAATATGTCCGTTTGTATTCACCGCGGTCCCATTCTATAGGGTCATAATTTTTACACTTTACAACTTAACTCTTTGCTTTACTCGTTATGTGAAGCATATTCGAGGGTATTACAGTAACGTCACACCACTTTTGTCACACTCTTTTATAACTCATCACTTTACACTTAAGCTCGAGCGTGCCAGCAAGCCAAAGTCATCTCCACCACTTCGCCAGTTGCTGAAATCGCAAGTGGTCTCCCAAGCCATCGTCACCGACTGAGGACTTCGCTACCTTCACTCCGCCCCAGCCTGTGCGCTCGTCCGTAGTACGAAGTCCTTTCGTCGCCTTGGCCGGTCACAGAGGTCTCGAAGTCATCTCTTTGCTCCGATTCTTCATTCCTGCAAGTAAGGGATCACGACACTTTGCTACCAACTTATTATGCTAGGTAATTGTAAAATCTCGAAATGACGGAGGGGTACCAAACGGAGTCCTTTTCTCCAACAGTAGCCCCTCGCTAGCGAGGGTCATCTCCGACGAGCCGAACTAGCGACTAAGCTCCTTGCAAGCTGGGGACCCAGGACTCCCCAAAGTACCTCCCATTTCAGCTCGTGTCCGTGTTTTTTTAATGTATATATCTTATTGACAAGACGTCTCCTCGTTTAACGGCCCTGGAGTTTCAACCCCCCCCCCCCCCCCTGTCTTGTGTTGTCTTCGCATTACATTTTATTACCGTTTTACGTCGTTATAATTTTTTTCCATTTATGACTTCGTTTCTTCTTTATATTTTGGTTTCTTCGTTACCTATGGTCTAAGTGAGTTTGTTTTGGTTCGTGCAGTGATCTATTCCTCTATTCCTCTCTTAGTTGCACTGATGGCTCCTTCCAAAGCTCCCAAGGCTCCTAAAGCTTCTCCTACAACCGTATTTGGGCGAAGTCGGGTCACTTCTAAAATGATACATGACTTCATTGCTTCTGGCTTGATAGAAGACGGGCGAGGCCGTGCTCCTGACTCCGAGACTACACCTCTTCCTAAGGACAACGAGGTTGTTGTTTTCTGAGACCTTTTCACTGCTTGTCTTCGCTTTCCCCTTGATCCCGTTGTTGTTGATATCCTACTTCAGTATGGGATGTACCTTCATCATCTGACCCCCAACGGAGTACTTCGCTTGAGTGTATTCATGTAGGTGTGCAAGAGCATGGGTATTGCTCCTACTGTTGAGAATTTTCTTCGGGCTCATGTTATTCATCACCAACCTAAGAATGTTGAGCGGATAGGAGAGAATGGCGCTCTCGTAAAAGAAGAGGCCCAATTTGGATGCCTTAATTTTCGGTACAAGACTGAAGGATCCACACCTATCACTTCGTACAAAAACCGGTGGGAGGATGATTGAAACTGTTTATGGTTTTATCACACTATCGAAGTGGATTCGTCTACTGGCACTCACCCTCTTGTCTGCAAGGAGTTCAAGGTTATTCCCGAGGACATGTCTTGCGAAACCGAAGACAAAGACACTTCGCGTCTATTTATGGTCGCCTTTCATGAGTTGGCCAAGTCCTATTTGAATTTTTTGAACTTGAGAGTGGTACCAGGGAAGCTATTCTTATTCGTCAGGCAAACGCTGCAAAGTGCGCCTTGAAGAAAGGCACCGCGACCACAACAGAGGCGTCTATTCCTGTGTCTTCTTGCCAAAAGAAGAAAAGCAAGCGCCAGGGTTCTTCGCCGCCTCGCGCTCAGAAACGTGCTCGCACTCAACCTCGCCCTTCTAAGGAAGTCGTGGAATCAAGTCCAGACGAGAGCGAAGAGCATGGTACTGGGTCTGGCTCTGGCGATGGGGAAGAAAACTTCTTGGACAAAGCTCTCGCTACTAGCCTGAGTCGTGAAGAAGAAATTGAAATTACTTCATCTTCAGCCCCTCAAGTCCCTGAAGATCGCGTCTTATTGCGAACCCATGCTGCTCCTCTCGCTTCCGATACAGCTGAAAAACCTTTTGAGATTTTGTACAGCGAAGATGAACCTGAGAGTGACGACGAACCTTTGGTCCGGCGCCCTCGGGATCGAGCCCCTAATCCTGCTACAGATACTGTTGACCCTTCCGTCTCTCCCAAAGTTCCTTCTGCACCCGTCACTGAAACCGTTGTCGAAGAGGAAACAACTGCTGCTGGTATAATGGTGTTGTCTCAACAAGCTGCACATACTTCTTCGTGTCATAGCCAGAGCTCTGATTCGGAAACTGAGAGCGATGACCCTAGCAGCGCTCTCTTTGTTAGCACTGAGCCACCCAGTATGGCTGCAACCCGGCTGGACTTGGCCGAAGGCACTCGCCTCTTCGGTGGAAATAAACGCAAATTGCTCAAGTTTGCTAGTGGCAGCCGAGAACCCAACGTTTTGCAAAAGGCTCAGGATAGCTTCAGCTTTCCTATCATGGAGGAAGAGTTCGGCGAGGACAACGCCAAAGACATTTTGACCCATGCTCAAGACTTATCTATGGAGGCGTTTGTAGCCTGTCGCGTCACTCAACGACGCGTTAGCGAAGACCTGCGTAAACACGATTTATCACAGAAATCCTCTAAAAATGCCTTGGCGAGCAACTCCAAGAGGCTGCTAATCTTACCCCCAATACCTTTTTTTAGGAAAAAAGAGAGAAAAAATGAACTCCAACAATCCACCTAAACCTTCCCAATTTTTTAGCGACGCTAAAAAACAGCCTACCACCGTGTATATTTTAGCGTTGGCGTTCCTCCCCCAATCCTGATTCCCGCACGCCCGCGCGTCCCTTCCGATGGACCCAATACGATGACGTGGCCTGTGTTTGAAATATTGGGGGCTATTTATTAGCGATCTGCTGTGGACTAATATGTTTTTGGGGGAAATTTTTTTTAGGAGAACCCCCAATACATAGTTTTGGGGAAGAATTTTTTAGGATACTCTTGGAGTTGTTGAATGGATTAAAAAACTTCAAACACAAAAGGAGAACTTGACTGCCGCCTTGGCCACCGAAAAATCTAAGTCCACTTTGCTTGCGGCTGATAAGGATTCCCTTTCCAAGCGGAACGAGGAGCTTGAAGCTGAAATTGAAAGACTCATTGTTGGCCACCGAAAAATCTAAGTCCATTTTTTTTCTGCTGTTGTCGGATTTCTGTCAGAGTTGTAAGCTCCCGCTTTTTTTGTTTTTCTTAGGAAAAGGGTGACTGAATTCATTGTTGGCTTCGTCTGTCATGGATTACTATTCACTATCAATGAGAGAACTAAATTTCGCAAGACGTATTGACCAATATGATGGTGGCTGCTACATCGTCATCATCAATGAACCTGACAGTACATTTGATTCATGCTTCGGCATATGCTGGTGGCGGCAAGCATGCATGTTATTTCTTATCAATTTTAGTATCAGGCATAGTTTAGATGCAAAAGCGCCAATGATGTGGTGGAGTTGTGGGTGCATGACTTCACCCACCATGGTTCAAATCCCGGTGTGCACGTATAAGGTTGTATGCATCTCTAGTTGGGGCAGAGACTGAAAGCTGTATTCCTGGCTCTGGAGAAGGCGTATACCTTGGAAACGTAATGGCATTGTCAGGCTGGCGGCTGCCCGGCAACGATGAGGAACATCAACCGCGACCAAACCGGTGGAAATCAACAAGATACAATGGAAAACAGACCATGAGAATCGGTTTAGGCCTCGTTCCGCAAGCTAGGTTTGGAAACAGGCCTGTTTTCATTCCTGGGTTGGATCGAGTGAATCCAGGTGGTTCACTAAAACCTGATCACCAATGGATCCGGCCCAGGAATCAAACCTGGTCCTTTTTACAGCCATTCATTTTGGTTAGAAATGAAAACACTTGTTTGACAGGTAGCAAACAAAAAGTAGCAACATCCTTTTCTGGCCTCAAATGAGGGAGAAGTAGCAAACAAAAATAGAGTCTTGATCAAGAAAAAATAGCAACATCTTTTCAATCTTTCAGTCTTGATCAAGATAAAATAGAGTCTGGAACCTCCTGTTGCCTCTTCAGTTCTTCAAGTTTCTTCTCTTGAGCAATCCTAACGTCATCTAGAAGGTCCTGAAAATTAAACATATAGCATTAACATACACCATAGCTAAGACAAAAAGGAGGCTACGGTTCATTGCCGTAATTGGGGAACAGAAAAGAATCTCGATCCATGAAAACAGAAATGGACAAGCTGCCTCCTTAAATATAGCTCAAAGAAAATGGACTTGATTTAGAACTGTGCAGGCAAGACTAAGCTTGTGCCTCCTTTGATAGAGATGAATTATAAAATCAGTTGTCAGTTTATTCCTACTTATTTCCAATAGAATTGAAAATTTTGGTTGCCTACAATTAACTATATGTAGCAGACGCATAGAAAGAGGTATGAGCATAGTCATGACTACACTCTTCTAAATTAAGTTTAGTTATGCTTCCTCACTTCTCTGAGAGGAACAAACACAGACCTATTATCCTCACTTCTTCATAATCATGTTGTGCAAGTTAAATTTGATAAGCAATTCCAGTAAATTGATAAGCGAGACCACTGGAATTAGGAACAAGGCCTGAGAACACGCCCTTAGCAAGGATTGCTGGAGCCTTGCCTAAAACAATGAGATGATTATTAGTGCTAGGCTTGAGGAAGGCTGGAGGTACTGGACCCTAAGCACACTGCCACGACAGGAACTAGAATTCATATCAGTGAATTGTCGCAAGAGAGAAATTAGACTCGAATTCATATTCATCGAAGTGATCCACTCCCATTCTCGCAAGTCGCAACAGACAATCCCCATGGCCACATAAGCAACCAACCAATGAACAGTAGATGCCTACAGCTACAGCTAGTGATTTTACACGTATTTCTCGCTATGAAGTGAAATTGATTACTCAAGGCTTGTACTAGAGCATGGTTATGTAAACTAATCCCAAAGAGGTTGCTATCATTCCCAACCAAATGTCATTCACCTGGAAAGGCTACCTGTAATTTTTTTAGGAAGTGATAAAAGGTAAGCATCATAGCCGGTCCCAAGCTTCCAATCAGAAATCTAGTCTCCCAAACATTACTGATGACAAACAAAAACTATTATGCTACAGAAAATGAAGCTTCAGCTAAACAAAAAAAGAAAGAAAGAAAGAAATGCGCATCCAGTTCGTTCTCATCCTAAAGATCCAGCCCAAGCAGGAGAACAAACACAAATTTGCAGTTCCAAGAAAAAAAATGATCTTTAAGCGAAGCGTAGCAGCAAATCGGCCCAGATCAGATCACACACGCACACAGTATTGCGGAACCTTGCACAAAAGGAGGTGAAGCACCGCGAATCGAGCTTACCACTCAGGTTCTTCCAGGTGGAGCCCTTCCGCGCGGCGGCGGAGCCGAGCGAGAGCAGCAGCAAGAGCAGGGCGGAGCCAAGGACGGAGCAGGCGCGGCTGCCCCTCCCCTTTGCGGACCGGCCACCTATGCGACCAGAAGCTGTAGCTCCAAGAACGCCCAGCCCCAGGAGAGAAGGGGAAGGGAACAGGGGAGGCGAATCGGGGAGGGAGGAAGAGCAATGCGCGTCCAGCGAGAAGGCGGCAGTTGTCGTCACAGTGGTGGTCGTCGAAGATGTGCCGCGCTGCCACCTCTCGCCGCCACCTCGTCGCCTAGCGCGCCGCCAGCGGAGCGTCTCATCTCCTCGCGTCGCATGGCCAGGCACCGATCCAGGAGGGATGAGGTGGGGATTGCTTTCGGACCGGGGAAGGAAGGGTTGAAATCGGCCTTAGTTTCGAGCCAGGTCAACCGAACAACAATTCTTGTGTTAGATCGTATTTGTTCCTGACCGTTTCAATCCGTCCGAATTGAGCTGCATTCCAAGCCATTCCGACCAAACCGAACGGGCCCTTAATTTTTTAGGGCTGGATGATCGGGATGTGATGTGAGGTGCGGCAGATAGAATCGGGGGAGCTTGATGGCGCGAAGCAGCGACGGGGAACATGATCATCCAACAGCAGAAAATAAAAAGACCAAGATTAATTCGTTTTTGAGGCCAGCGACCTGCACGACCTGATCACGCCGATGGAGATTGACGGCATCACGGCGGCAGACAGCTGCCACGCACAACGCCGGAAGGGGAACAGAAGACCATTTGTGATGTGTTATGGTTTGGTAAATTTCATCAGATCTGATATATAATTAATACAGCATTCGAACCTAATATGGCTATGAAGCATGGTGTTCTTGCACCACTCATTATTCTGTTGTGTATATACTATCTTTTTTTTCTGTATACCTACCTACCAGCATTTGCAACGAATACAATATACTGTAGTAACATCCACTAAGATCAGCTTTGCACCGACTTAATTGCCCAATTAGCAGCTAACAATCGATCAACCAACCATATCTCTTCAGTTCAGCCCGCTCGTGAAAGGCACCCCGGTCTGGGGCAGCCAGAAGTCCCCGAGCACCATGTTCCCGACGGTGAAGTTGCCGGCGTCGGCGGCGCTGCTGAGCACGTGGAACCCCGGCCACGCCACCCGCCTGCTCGTGTCCGCCCCTGGCCCGGAGTTGTTGTACTCCGCGTAGAACAGCGTGGCCAGCGCAAAGTCGCCATCCCACGGCATCCACCCGGCGGGGTCCACCAGCGCGTCCACCTCCGACTGCATGATCACCGTGCGGGAGTAGGGCTTCCACGGCCGGCCGAGGTAGGTGGCCACGGCGAACGCCGTGTTGGCGGCGAGGTCGGGCGCCGCCGCGAGGCTGCAGCCCTGGAGGGTGGTGCCCGTGTTCTGGTTCGGGTCCGTGCGGCCCTGCGCCGTGACGGTGTTGCTCTGCCCCTGCATGGGCAGGCGGGAGTAGAGGTTGCAGCCCTGGAACACGACGGCGGCGTTGCCGAACACGTAGTCGACGGTGCCGTAGATGTCGCAGGCGCGGTAGAACTGCCGGAGGGAGTGCGTGTACAGCGTGTCCTGGTACGCCTCGAAGCTGCACCGGTAGAACGTCGACAGGTCCGCGCCGGAGCGCAGCGCCACCGCCTGGTGCTTCGCAGGGCCGGCCGTGTTCCGGAACGTCATGTTCACCGCCACGAAACCTGTCCCGAGAACAGCTGCACGTACAAAGGTCCCACGAAAAAGTTCGTTACAACTAGTGCTAGATTGCAATGCAAGGCACACACGAGTAGCTAGTAGCTTTGAATGTGTCCTAGATATGGTACTACTCTTGTCATCCTGTCATGGACGAATGTCAATATCATGTTAGTTGTCATGAGAAATGGTGTGTTTTTTTTCCGAGCAGTAAGGTAAATCTCAACTGATGATCTGAAGAGTCAGCTCACTTTTTTTACTACGAAAACGCTTAATTTTCTGCCACTTGGATAATGTTTCTGCAAGACCAAACTTAAATTCAAGAAGGAAGACAGATCAGCGAGACACTCACCGAACGTTGCGGAGTTGAATGTCGTCCAGCCGTCGACGACGCTCCGGTTGCCGGTGATCACCGACTGCCCGATGCCGTCGCCGATCATCATGACGTACTTCTTGTTCTTGGGCACCACCACATTCTCCTCGTACACGCCCGCGGCGACGCGTATCACGAAGTAGCCGCTGCTCCCGCCGAGGTTGCTGGGCGCCGCCGCCACGGCCGCGCCGACGGTGGTGAAGTTCCCCGCGCCGCCCTGGTCCACCGTCACCTCGCCGACCACCGGCACCGCCGCCGCGGCGCCATCGAGCGCCATCCTGCGGACCATCTCGTCGTCGGTGGCGTCGAACAGCCCCCTCCCATGGCCGTGGCGGGGAGGCTTGGACCCCTTCGACTTCTTGCCCGCGGGCACCCACGCTCT
>NC_028454.1:2317600-2329597 GCF_000263155.2 Setaria italica | reverse complement strand
GAGCGAAAGCGAGACGCTGTAGAGCTTAGTGCTGTTGACCATGGGCACGGAGAGCCCGTCGCGCACGGACCACGCGGCGGCGGCGGCCTGCAGGCCGTCGGCGCAGGTCTGCTGGTTGGTCAGGATAGCCGACAGCAGCGTCTGCACGTCCTCGGCCTGCGGGTCGAGGAGGGTGCTGTTGGCCGACGTGTTGAGCGTGGCGCCGGCGGCGGAGAGGAAGTCGATGTTGAGCCCGGAGAGGAGCTGGCAGTCCTGCAGCGCGGCGAGGGCGCCGGGGGAGAGACGGCCGCTGCCGCGGGAGAGGTAGCGGTTGACGAGGCCGAGGAACCTGTTGGCGTTGGCGAGGGACTTGGCCACGGAGAAGCGGCCGTAGGTGTAGAGGTTGCTGGTGCCGTTCGACGGGAGCACCGTCCGGCAGAAGTTGGGGTCCGTCGTCTCGTTGCATGCCGTGGACGGCGTCACCGGCGTCGCCGCCGTGTCGTCGGAGCGGGCCGCGACGACGAGCAGGGAGAGCACAAGGAGCGTGGGGAGCGCGGTGGCAGTAGTGCGAAAGTCTGCTGCCATGTTTGGTAAGTGTGAAGCACTGAAGCTCAACTTGTTAGTGATTGTGTTGATGTACTCGATAGAGCACGAGGTGGTGAGATGGAGAGCCATGGATCGAGGTGTCCTTTTATAAGGTGGATCCTAGGGCTTCATGGTAATTTTCAAAAGTTGGCAGGTCAAACGTGGGTTGACTCGTGAGGTCCATGTGGCTGTTCATAGAGCCCCGGGGTACCTAGCGAGGAAGGAAAGCGCGTCTGCACGATGACGGTGGCGACGAGAAACCGGCGGCACGTCAAACTGTCGAGCTGGAGGGGACGAGTTGCATGGGGGAGGCCACATTTGTCTGGGTTGGGTTGGTCGGATTCAAATACACTAGCTGTTGCTCTATTCATTTTCTTTTTTATTACATCTCGGATTTGTTACCATAACACAACGTGCATGTACTTGTTTGTGTTGCAAATAGTAGCTTCAGTGGTCACGTAATTACGCGGTTAGTTCCGATATCATTTCAGTTAGGTCAGCGGCCATTTATTGCATCAAGATCTGCAGAAGACAAAATTAATAATGCAACTTCATTCAGGTCTCAAATTATAATTTCAACTTCACGTAGACTGAATTTTGTTCTTTTTTTCTTTTATTTTGTCTTCTTTTGTAACAGGTATGTATATATCGACTTGTTGAGAAGCCGAAACTTTATTATTAACAAAGTTTCCTTCATCTAAAAAGGTAATGTAAAAAGAGAAATTTTACTGGTACACATTTAGTTTCAGAAATTATTATGTTTGCAAAGGAAAATAAAAGAAGCCATGTTCTTTTAAAGGACGGCCGGTATGATATTTACCACAAGTTTATTGGATGACAGAAAGAAAGACAAAGAATACAAACAACTTAAAACGACTGCATGTTAGACAAGTTCGAAATACTAGTTGCCATTGATTTCTTAAATACTTATTTAGAGAATGTGATTAAGTTGTTGAGGTCTTTTTATACGGTACACCATTTTAAAAACGATAGACGAGTTCAAAAATACCACCACATGTATGTGAGGGTGAAAAGTGGCCCTGGATCCAATTTTCAGTGACACGGTACAGTGGTGGTATTTTCTAACTCACATGCCACGTTGTCATAGCAGCACATAACTTTCAGATCGAGATGGTGCTGAGCAATCAAGCTATCTAAACAAGCTGCATGCAATGTGACTATGCGAGGTTAAGTGCACACGCAGGTGTCAAGCATTAAGCCACCCACGCACCGCCCATCAACCCATATATGAATGGCTGAGGTCTATGTCTATTTCCTTAAGTGTGTTAGTGGATGCATGGACCCATGCAGCCTGAAGGATCCGTCAAAAACCACTGAAAATCCCGTTTGGTAGCTGCAGATCCTGCAACTAACAAAGCTGAGCACAACTTGTTGATTCGCGCGGTGCGCTCCGGCGGCTCCATAGCTTGCTCACGGCGCCACAAGATCTTCGTGCGTCCACCGGAGCACAGCCGGTGGATGTGACAGCCACGAGTTTAGCAGAATTAATCCAAGTTTTGTGTGTGGTGTGCGGTGTTCCACACAGTTAGGCAACCACTAAGCAGTGGTTGACTCCTAGTGGATTTAGTAGACTACGTGATTATATATTGTGTGTTCGGTACTTCGGTGGAAGACGCTCGTCGGATGCATGTAGAATGCTCGATGAGTTTTGTTTATATGGTTACATGCATGACTTTTAGAAGAAACACAGTGCACACGCATACACTGGCACCCACACAAGGACACATATCGAAGTGATCGTTAGTGGGTAGGGCGTACGATAACCCTCGCTAGCCATCAAGTAAAACTTATTGGTTCTTCTAATTACACGGTTCTTAGCTGCTGATTGCCCCCATGCAGTTTTTAGTTCTACTTATTAGACTTGAATTTTTTTTTAGAAAAAACTGTTGGGGAGTTCCCCCACAGCGCTTCTTTTTTATAAAAAAGAGAGAGAGGATATGTACACGGTTCTTTCTTATTGAATAATTGAATGATGGGCACCTGTGATTATTTCTGAATATTTACGTTCATTTTTAATTCAAATAATATAATCGAATTGTATCCAATCTTTGCATCAGCACGCAGCCCGGTTTTAATACATTTTCTGCTGCCCTGCGGAGCAAAGGGGACAGCCAATACATTTTTTGAGGTCATATGTTTCTATATTTTGTAATGCGCATTTCTAGCATTGTATTCCTCTTCTTGTTTTTCCGTATATAGAACTAGCAAAAAACATGGCATTTATTTTTTTATTGTTAAATTTTAAATGTAGCTTGTTCTTGATTTTTTTTTTTGGCGAAGGTATAACAACATAAACTCACTTGAACTAGTAATCCTCCAACCAGATTCCACGAGGCAACAACATGATTTATTTTTTACGGAAAGGCAACAACATGATTAATAGTAAGTAATTCTAACAACATATGAACCAATTTGGCTATTCATGGTGCTTGGTTTCATAGAAGTTGATGTGGATGCATGTAAAGGCCTAATCCATTCATGGATCCTACTAGAAGCAACGCGATGACCACATTAATCAATTTGGTTTCTACAGTTGTGCATGGATGAGCCTTTCGTGATGAAGCCTTTCGCGACCATGTTGCTAGAAGCAACAGGATGACCACGCGTATCTTATTTCAGCTTTGCCAAAAAGTTAACCCAACATCATTGGCCATTGTATTCTTCTTTAGCTTCGTATGTGCTTGATAAAGAGGCTGATTTGGGCGTCCACGGCATGTCTCTTGCAGATCAACGAATGTATGGGAAAGGAAACCATGCTCCTATCTGTCACTCTAGTTTACTACTTCCTCCGTCCTAAATTACTATTCGTTTTGAATTTTCTAGATACGTAGTTTTGTTATGCACCTAGATATATATTACGTCTAATACGTAGCAAAAGCTATATATTTAGAAAAATCAAAATGAATAGTAATTTGAGGCGAGGGAGCAGCAGCTGCAGGTCGATGGAAATATCTCTCTTCTATAATTATGAATTGTCTATCTGAAAGAATCCACTAGACATTTGGCATTTAGGGCGTCAGAATTCAGAAACAGGTGATGGAGCGAGCCACAGTTGGACGAGGCAATTCGGAGCTTATGTACTCCGGCGGGTATCTTCCGGCGGTTGACACTTAGTGCATAGAGAAGAGGAGAATCAAGTTGCTGCGGTAGTTAATGTTTGTTGTTTTGATGCTAATGAGCAGAGGACCGAACATTGTTCTGACGACCAAGGTGCCGGCGGGACCAAAGTAACAATTACATCTTTTTTATATAAAATCAGCTTTTAACTAAACCTGGAAACAAAACATGAATATTGAAGATTTTCTACATATTCTTGCACACATCTTTCAAACAAAAGGAATTCAAAATATTCATCCGCAAAACATTTTTTTTCATTTCCAACATACATTTATCACGCAAGTGTTGCTGGAAACATGTACCTTCTTTTTTTTCACAACTGTTGCAACGAGAATTTCACAATAAATTTTCAAGAACTTGAAAAATCGTGGAAATATTTATCGCGCTTGTACAGGACATTAGCAAGCTGATACTCACAACAAAAAAATAAAATAAAAAAGGATCCTTCAAAAAATCGAAAGCTAAATTTTAGATCTTATATTCTTCTCGATCAATGCCAGGCACGTAACTTCAAATCTCGCAAGAAGTTGGTCGTCGGCGCGTTACGCGGCGGATCTACTCCTCCACCCTTCTCCGGCGGCGATGTCAGCGGGGACCCGGCGTGTTGGGCATGCTGCCGGTCCGGACAGCAAAGCAAGCGACCGGCTTGGCAGGGGGTCGGAGGAGGGAGGAGATGATGGGTCGACGCGGCAAGTTTGGCAGATCCCAGAATAATCAACATGCATGTCTGTCGTCTCGTCTCTAACAAAGCAAGGAAGGAGCTGGGATGCGTTGTGGATTCAAGGCAGGGGACGCTGCGACCGATCGGGCTGGATGTTTAAAGCCGCCACCGAAATCTGACCGGATGGATAGTACTGTGATGGAGAGTGCTTGACCCGATCGAGATCGGGTGATCGAGAAAAGACGATGTGAACTCAGTTATCAGCTCGAGAAAAGCCCTGTCTGATGCGGTCGCTCGCTCGCTGTGCTGTGCGTTCCACGCGCGCCGCCGGTTAATCTGGTAGCGACGCACTGCAACAAGGCCGGTTCGAGCAGCGGTGGTGTCTAGACGAGAGGGCTAGGCACGATCGAAGCTAGGTGATTACCCGCGTACGTAGCCAGCGCCAGCCCAGCCGTAGGGGACCGTGAGCCCATGATTGATAGACATAACGAATTGGTGTTTTAGTTTTGTTTACAATTTGTAAATTCCTAATCAGTACAATAAAAATGCTGAAATTAGTGCAATATAAATTGGTGCGTATATAGTCCTAATATTATAATGAGCAACATATTTGCTAATGCCACGTTAGAGTATATTCGTGTCGGAACAAATTATCACGCATTATACCATTGATATTTATGTTACAATAGCAAACATATTTGGCCATGGCAGGTAGGGGTCTGCAGGCGAGGGAGAGTCAAGGCGGCCGGTGAGGGAGCCACATCGGGCGGCCGGTGACGGAGCCTGGTGAGCAACGGCAGGCAAGGCAGGTACGTCCAATCTCCACAGTCAAACAACGGCCAATCTGTACGAACAGATGCATTTTTATGCTTATGGGTAATTCAGTCAATCTCCATAAAAAAAGAGAAATAAAACTATTGAAGAGGCAAGATGTCAAGTAAATCAATATGTCAATGTTGTGGGTGTTAAATTTACGAAGCCGATCTTTGAAGTGTCAAATATTCGAAGTCACGTATTTAGAGTGCCAAAAATACAAATTTCTCGTGTGCCGCTCCCACCGGTAGCTCGGCCGAAAATGTTGCAGGTGTTGCGGATGACGCGGACGTACCAGTCTGACTTACACCTGCATCTTCACTGTCAACTGGCATTGGCGTACCTATGAAACAAAATAGCTACTGAAGCTACCTATCATGAACGACAAGAATCAAGAGGATTTCAGCATACATACCTGTACTTTCACTGGTTGCGGCTGCCGAGCGCTTGGAGGCGGGGGTCTTGCGAGGTGCGGGTGGCTCCATCAAATGGTACTGGTGCTTGGATGAGGCATGGCCCCCATGGGATAGGGAACCTCTGTTCCCAGCCGGTGCCATTGTCGCCGACTCGTCGTCGTCCACTGGCCGTTGCTAGAGATGGGTTCTGGAGGAGTGTCAGGGCTGCAGCGCTAGCAGATCTAGATGGGGACGGCGACAGGAGATGGGGACGACAGTGTGTGGGGATAGCGAGAGGAGGTGGGGACGGCCGGACGGCGGTGCCAGCGCGTGGGTGGGACTTGGGAGCGACTAGCTTTGCATTAAAAGGATCAAAATATGGAACTTAATCGAGAAACTTCTGATACAAATAATATACAAGCCGATAGAGACGAATCTTACAAGCATGCCAGAGGTGGAAGCCCTGCTCACTGCAAGAAATTCGCTAAAAACTACTCTAAAGCTGCTCCTAAGGTTTGGTGGTGTGAAGCCAAAAAGGATTGTATTGGTTAATTCATCATTGTTGAGTACAACGTCAGTGACAACGTGATCAGTTACAATTACTCTAGAATCTACCTAAAATAATTCTCCATACTTTCCCTTATTTGTTGGAGATGCCGTGCTCGTATTGGATTCCCTCTCGGCTTCCATTAGCTCCTGCAACCTTATCTTTAGTTGTTGACCCTGGTCAAAAACTAGTTTCAACAGCAGGTGGATCAGATTTGTCCAACAACTTGTAAAATTTTTAATTACTATACAATAACTTGACAACTGGGTATATATTAGTACGAGAACTTATAAAATGCTCAAACTAGAGCAATAAAATTGGTGCATCTTTAGTTCTAATATTATAACCACCAACATATTTGCTAATGCCAATTCAGCATATATTCATTCATGTCGGAACAAATTATTGAGCATTACACCATCGATATTCGTGTCACAATAGCCCAAAACTAGAACCTTCTGTGTTTAAAAAGTTAATGTTATGTCTTTATATTAATTAATTTATATGTGATTTAATTTTGATTAGGAATATTAATTTCACATTAAATATTGATAAGTTCACCGTTACTGTTTTTACATATTTGATTATATGCATTATTCAGCTGTGATTTAATTTTGATTAGGAATATTAATTTCACATTAAATATTGATAAGTTCACCGTTACTGTTTTTACATATTTGATTATATGCATTATTCAGCTACGCAAAAAATATTTTAATACATACTAACAATACATTTTAGGATCATGGTATAAATATTTTTTAAAGCCTCATGTACTTATTTAGAAAGGGAAATAAGATAAAATAATAAAAACAAACATGCTTCTATAATCTATAGATGTTGAATACATGAGCAAAAGCGCAGAAAAAAACTAAACCCTAGGGCCTCACTTATGAATTTTAGTCTTTTGGTAATGGCAATGACGTAATTCTAAATTTTGATTTAATTTTAACTAAGTTATGTGCACTATCAACAACCTTTATTGATAAAAAAATTTAAAAAATTGTTGGAAGAAAAGTTTATATGTTCATTTACTTTGCTTAATACGTTATCGTTATAACATTTGGACTTTAGTGCACAAAATTGCCAAGTTATAGCATTAAATTAAGCATTTTACAAGCCTATCTTATTGTACTAAATTGTGCATTTTACAAGTTGTTAGATAATCTGCAGCCACCTGTTAAGTTATTGTACTAAATTGAGTATTTTATATATTGTTAGACCACTTTGCATCCAGTCATGTACGATGGATGTAAAAAAAATTTCCTTGCTGAGAGGGAGGGAAACCCTGTTTGGTGGACCTTCTGCAGATTCATCTCAGAAAATGGGCTTCTCTATGCTCTCATGGACTTTAGAACAAGGCCTCCATGTGGTGTCGGTTTTTTGTTGTTGTTTAGACGACGATGGAAGCCCACGTTGTACGCGGCCGGGAGCATGCTCAAAGGCCCACGAGATCACCCACCACCCCTCCTCCCTCCTGCAGTCCTGCTGGTGGTGTTGCTTAACAGCTTAAGTCCAGCACTCCAGCAGTCCCGCATGCCGCATCGCAGGTCGGCCGGTGTCGTGTCCCGGAGGGCACCGAGCGTGGCCCGCCCGTCACGAGCAGGCGGACGCGAGGATGCACCGTGGCCGAGCGCCCGCGCCTGTGCCGTGGTCTCGTGGAGAGGCCGGCGTCCGTTGCGGTACTCGGGCGTCTGGTGACTCGGTGAGCTGGACCTGGCGTACGGTGGGTGGATGTGGATGCTCCCCGGAACCTGAACGAGATTATTGGACGAACTGAACGAGTCCGAGCCGAGTTTGTTTGGCAGCTCGCACGCGAACTCCCGCTCTGCCCAGGTACCTTCGTTGCCTTGTGCAGCCGTACTGTCCCGCAGGGAACAGTGTCTCGTGTGTGGCTTGGCCAACCCTCAAGTCACCTCAGTTGCTGTACGCGCGTCGCCATCATGGACTCGGCACAGCCGAGGCGCCGAGCGAGCTCATGGGTCGCGCACCCAAAGGATATTACCCGGAGGCCAGGCCGGCGCCCCCGCGCGGCGCGGCGACAGCGGAGTTACTCGGGGAATAGCAGGAGGCGGACAGCCAGACGCAGGGACGGCGGAGGATCACCCGGCCCAGGCCCAGAGAGAGGAATTTCAGTAGCACCGGGACAGGGAGGGAGGCGTCGCGGCAAAATGTGCAGTGCAAACCTGCAAAGCAGAGGGCCGGAGCGTACTAACTACTATGGAGCTGGTTGGAGAAACAACCTTACAAACTGGTGATCTTGAGCTCACAAACTCGCAGCTACTAGTAACTGGGTCTAGACGGCGATCGATCTTAATATGATCACAACCAACACTGGTTGGACAGCAACGGATATGGACCAATACATGCATCGGCTGCCGGCTTATCTTCATCACCGAAATCAATAAATGGTGTTGCTGTGCTGCCAGATCTATCTATGCGGAACTTCAGTGTACGTATAATGTCTTTCATTTGTCGCGTACGAGCGATCGATTATACACGATGGTTCAGGAGGAGCGCCGGGACCAATTTTCATTCACACCGTTCCATCTGGGTCACAAGTCACAACATATGGCATGCACCGATGCACGCGTGCTGCTTTGTTGTCTGTTCTCGTGTTCTCTAGCGTTGTGTGTCGCCGACGGACGACGGAGGCAAGTTCAACCCGAATACCAGCGCCGGCCGCGTACGTGTAGCGAAACTCGCTCAGACAACCTTACCGAAATCATGAGTTCATGACGATGAGCTTAATATGTGTCTGGGCTTTGGCGCTTAACATGTGTGGCTTAGAGGACGAAGGGTCTCTTCTAATTTTTTACGTCTTTGATCGGAAATGTGGGATGGATCCATCCCTCAGAAACAAGATGGATCCATCCACCCGAAACGAAGGGATGGGCTCGTTCCACTTCATCTCCCTGACTCAGTCAATGCTCATCTCCCTCAGTTCATTGTGCAGGTGTGGGCGAGTCAAGTACGGGCGGATCGGGGAGGGGCGGCCAGCTGGCTGCTCGTGCAGGCGCAGTGCGGCACTAACCGGTGCAAGGCTTCGTAGGAGCCACCCATGGTACTGTGCGCCTTTCCGACCACCTCGTGCACCACCCGTGCACTGACCCTTAGCTTCCGTGCGCTCCATTTTTTCTATTCCCAAGACCATGAATCTATGCTCCCCAATACCTCCACTGTCACCCCGATCGGTTCCGATATTACCACTGCCACCCTCCAGTGCGGTTGGTGCTAATCAATCCAAACATGCGACGCCTTTGCCTACATCTCTCCCCAACCTTCGTCCCTCGTCATTATGGTGGGGCAGCACCCCCATTGCCTCATCACCCCGCCCACATATATTGTGGGACGATGACCTCCCTAGCCGTACCTCTCTACAACTGATGCCTACCAAAATGACCGAAACCCTAACCCACTAGAATTAATCGAGGTCATGGAACATGGTGAAGAAGAAGCCAATCACACTGAAGAAGTAGTCCATTAGAGAGAAGGTACAAAATTTGATAGACTTCTACCCAAGAATATGTCCACAACATATGAATAGTAGCTCAATTCTTTAATATTTATTGTTACTCATCTTTTGCTATGAAATGGCTACCACTCGAAAAGAAATATACTCCCTCTATTTCAAATTATAAGTTATTTTAACTTTTTTAGATTCATAGGTTTTGCGATGCACCCAGATATATATCTAAATGCATAATAAAAGTTATGAATTTAGAAAACCCAAAACAACTTATAATTCAGGATAGAGGGAGATACCATTTCATGTGGATGCTTCGACTGTCTTAAAAAATGTTAAAACCAAGTATATCTATTTATATACATATAAAGTGGCTCCCCGCTCCACCTTGAGGCTAGCTGGCTTTGAAATACAAACCGATTTCAAGTTATTGTTTATACTTTGTCAACTAAAGCTGAAATAAAAAAAATACTCCTAAATTTTAGGTGCCTGAAATTTGTGCTGCTTCAGACAATAGTCTTCATCAACATGTCATCAATGAGCTTATTGGAGGGGATTATATTTCATAGCTACTGGTTTAAGGGAAGTTGTGGGAGGAAGGACCATCCGACGATGGTGGCGGTGCTAGCAAATAAAGTAGGATTAGTGCCGCAATGTGTTGTATAGTCGCGTTGGAGAAGAATGGTGTGGTGGTGCCAGGAAATAAAGTAGGATTAGTGCCGCAATGTGTTGTATAGTCGCGTTGGAGAAGAATGGTAGGCAACCCGAGGAATAGAAACCACGCCCTATTTGGTTGACATCCGGGCATTGCCACACCGAACTTCAGGCGCGCGGTTAAAAAATGCGACAGTTGTTTGATTAGCTTCAGACTTGTGGCACGCCAAGCAAGGTTAGGCAGCTGGATGTGTAAAAGTGCAGGAAAACTCACCAAATGCTTGGTGCACGATTTGATCGCTGTACATTTGATGTGGCCTCAGGTTGGGTTCCCACCATTCACCAACTAAGATGATTCAACTTTTTTAGGCACTCGTAATTTTAACTTTAGCTCGCCTAAAACTTTTGAGTTAAATCCTACCAACTAAGATGATTTTTTTTTGAACAAACCCAACTAAGATGATCTTTTTTGAACTAACCCAACTAAGATGATTAGAGACAAACTATTCCTAACTCACCCTGCTATTCAAGAAAACCACTTCCAAATGTTGATTGAAAGGCCCATTATTTGTAACATTTGGAGCCCACATAAAACGCAAAAACATCAAGGCTTCGTTTGGATGTCGATATTGTGGGCTTCGGTATTGAATTGATCTCAATACCAAATCAGAATAGTTTTGAAAATGGGTGACAATGCCAAATCGATTGTTTGGATGTCAATGAAATTGCTAGATGGAATTCAACGAGAGTGACAATACCTATTCGTGTTTGGATGTGCATGGAGTAAGATTTGGCATTGACTCATCTTCTCTCCCCTACTGCTCCTCCATCGCCGCTGGCAGCCGCACCTCCACCAGCTCCTCCTCCATGCGCCATGGATGCCTAGATCCAGCACCCATGAAGACCTGTTGTCCGTGGAGATGAGAACACCGAGCCGCCGCTGCTCCATTTGGTGAAAGGAGGGAGAAAGGGGAGCAGCGTCGGAGGAGGGAGGTAGGGGAGGAGCGGTGCGGCTCGCTGGTGGAGGGAGATAGCGGAGGGGCGGCGCGACACTCCAGGGGTAGCGAAGCGAGGTAGGGGAGGAGCAGCGCGGCACTTCAGGGGCGGCGGCGCTCATCGACAGAGCGAGGTAGGGGAGGAGTGACGCAACGCGGAGGGAGGGGAGGGCACGGGGTGGCTCACCGGCGGAGGGGCGGCGCAGTTCGCCGCGGAGGGAGGCAGGGGAGGACGGGGAGGGGCGGGGCGCTGGCTGCGAGGAAGAAAAGGTTGGGGCGCCGCTGGGAGGAAGAAGGGTGCTGTCGGGAGGAAGAAGGGGTGCCAGCTGCGAAGAAGAAGATTGAGGAGGGGGCGGCGCGGCCACGGCGGAGAGGAGGCGCGGCGGCGGCAGCATCGTCGAGAGAACGACTGCACGAGCTTTTTTGGGAGGAACGCGAATTCAACACGATACGGAGGGGAAGGGGTACTGGAGCGGTGAATAACGGTTGGTATTGGAGTCTATTTCCAATTCCGAATTTCAAACCATCCAAACACCAATAGATTCTTGTAGGGACCATACAGTTTCTACTAGAACCTTTGTGAAATTTTTGTGTTCTCACTACCGCACTGCTTCTATATTGCAACGAGCCAACGACTTATAAACCCCTCCTCCAAACGACCAAACCCCAAATCCATCACTCCTCACTCTGCAGCTCTCCACAGCATCTCTGCGAGCGAGAGCTAGCTACCACGGTCCACAGACAGGGGACACAATGCCACGCTT